>NC_045551.1:61817602-61900911 GCF_009769535.1 Thamnophis elegans | reverse complement strand
CCATCCCCCCGGAGCACTCTATAAGCCTTCTAAAGGCTATCCATGCCCTTTTTTGACAAAAAATGGGCCATTTTTTGCTTGTTCCCGCCCCCAGAAGTACTCTATAAGCTTCCTAAAAGCTATTCATGCCTTTTTTTTTTTTAAAAAAAAAAATTGCCCCGGTTTCACAAAAAAAACCAGACCATTTTTGAGAGGTTTGCAGAGTGCAAAAAAAAATATTATTGTTTTTAATTTGCCTTTTCAAAACTTTGGTGCAGTGATTTTCGGATCGCTAAAAGGATGCCCTAGGGAAGATTCCCCAAATGGAGAATATACTGTATATAGCTTACGGTTGAAATGAGGGGTCCTGGGTGCTATCTGAGCTCAGTTGTGTTACAGATGTTTTATTATCCAAACTAGCATTAATGATAGTTCCTCAGTTGGGTAATGAAACATCTGCAGGAAATTAACCAAGGTTGGAGACTATCAAAGGCCATTCATAGGGAAGATTTTCCATTGAAGAAGAAATTAGGAGCAGAAATAAGGCCTGCAAGATACAGCTACCTAGATTGTCTTTAAATATGAGGAGAAGGTATCCTGAGCTTACAGTGGAAGAACCTGCCTACAACAGTTGTGGGTTCTCCACAGAGGTGGTATTCAGCTGATTCGGACTGATTCAGGCGAACCAGTAGCAAAGATCACGGGTAAGCCTTCCCACATATACCCCAGCACTATATCATTGTATTAAGTCATGTTTCTGAGGTCAGGCGCATGCATGGAAGGCACACGTATGAGCAAAGCACATGTGTAGAAGGCTGGGTGCATGTGTGGAAGGTGTGTGCACGAAGCAAGCATGTGTGTACATGGCAGTGGTGGGTTTCAAAAATTGTTCAAACCTGTGGGTGTGACCTCCTTTGTGGGAGTGGTTTGCCGCCCATGTGACCGGATGGGAGTGGCTTACCGCCCATGTGACCGGATATGAAGATGCCGATGACACTTGTCAGAACCACCTAAAATTACCTCACACACAGCACTGGCATGCATAAGAATATGATGTAAACTTGTTTTTTAAAAGGCATCTTTGGTTTGCGTTAAAACAACTTCAACACACGCAATGTTCTGATTGCACCACAAACGCAGTAGTCATCCTTACCTTTCACAGAGGCACTGAGTTTTATAAATATGAGCATGATAGTGTAGAATAATCATATCCAAGGACCAGTGGTGGGTTTCAAAAATTTTTGGAACTTCTTCTGTAGGTGTGGCCTGCTTTCCGGGTCCACTGGTGGAACCTCTTCTAACCAGTTCAGTAGATTTGACAAACCAGTTCTACCGAATAGGTGCGAACTGGTAGGAACCCACCTCTGGTACATGACGAACCGGTGGTAAAAAGAAGTGAAACCCACCACTGGTTCTCCAACTTTCAAAATCCAACTCTTGGAGATATTTTGAGTTTTCTGCACATTGCAAAGGATTAGTACCTTCCAATGCCATCCATCCATCTATTTATCATCATCCAGAAGTATGAAGCAACCATGAAGTTTAGCTTCATCAATATATGAATTAGAAAATATATTTGTTTCTGACCTATCTATAAGTTTCCTTCCAAATGTGGATTCAGAAAACTGAATTTCCTTCTGAATCACCATCTGTTTAACTTTTGTTACGCGTGGGGGATCAAATTGTTGCTGCTTTAAGGACAGATACCATAAAATATCTAATAGTAGAACTATTTCGCACACATACACACATGTGTGTATGTGTGTGTTTCTAAAAAGCTGTAACAGGATCTAAAATAATTAAGAACACATATAGTAAAATAAAACAGAATTAAAAAAATAGTATTAAAAGAAGTGATAAGAAAATGAATATCCAGGCTTAATTAATGGCATATTGTACAGATGGTAGCATAAAACTGGGCAACATGAGAAGATATTTTTGAGTCCTTTTCCAAAAGAAGTAACAAGAAGTAAGAAGTAAGAATCACACTCCCTACCCAGAAAGTTCTTCAAGATTCAATAAATGAAGGTCTATCTTGTGTTCTTATATAGGGAGCAACAGAGCAGCATATGGCTCAGAGTTTCTACTGAGCTATCAACAGATGGACATAATCAAAGATACATCGGAGTACCCTCAAAACATTCAAAAAATAATTGATGAGGACAATGCATTCAGCCTGGCTAAAGTGGAGGCCGAACAAACATTTCAGAAACATAATGGATGATTCCACAAATGAAAGGCTGGAGCAAACTCTTCCAGAAGGCTAAGGTGAATATAGGGTGTGAAACTTGGCTTGAATCTCTTTGGAGATCTAGATCTCTAATGTGTTGTGTGAGTGCAGTTCTAGCATTATCAAAGCCCTAATGAGCACATTTTCCACAGTGAAGCCCAATAAATGAATATGTGATTAAAAAGGTAAAGTTTCCCTGTCTAGTTATGTTTGACTCTAGGTGTTCATCTCCATTTCTTGTCTGAGGGAGTCAGTATTGTCCAGAGAAATTTTCTATGGTCATGTGGCCAGCATGACTATATGCCAAAGCCCCACAGAATGCTGTTACTTTCCCACTAAGATAAAGGTAAAGATTTCCCTCGAACATATATGCTAATCGTTCCTGATTCTACGGGGATGGTGCCCATCTCTGTTTCAAAGCCGAAGAGCCACCGCTGTCTGAAGACATCTCCATGGTCATGTGGCCAGCATGATTAAATGCTGAGGGTGCACAGAACTCTGTTACCTTCCCACCAAAGGTGGCTTCTATTTTTCTACTTGCATTTTTACATGCTTTAGAGCTGCTAGGTTGGCGGAAGCTGGGACAAGTAATGGGAGCTCGCTCCGTTATCCAGCCCTAGGGATTCAAACTGCTGAACTGCGAACCTTCTGATCGACAAGCTCAGCATCTTAGTCACTGAGCCACCATGTCTACTCACATTTGCATGCTTTCAAACTGCTAGGAGCTGGGAAAAGGAACAGGTGCTCACCTCATTGTGCAACATTTGGGTTTCCAAAACTGGGCTGTCAGCTTTTCAGCTGACAAGTTCAACATCTTTAAATGCGGAGCCATTGCATCCCCCTGAATCCATGATTAGAAACCAATAAAAAGGTGGTGAAATTTCTTAAAAGTCATGGTTTTCCATCTTCAAACTCTTTGCCTAGGTCCATTCAGAGCCAGAACCACAAATTCAGCTTCAGGAGGGTTCAAATTCAGTTCAACTGGGATCGTTATAGATCAGCTGAAAGAGGTTTCACATTTCGTTTAGGAGAACACAGAGATGTACAGGTATGCACAAGCAGAGGTAGAATTCAGCTGGTTTGGATCAGTTCACTCGAACCGGTTAGGGAAATTGTGGGTGCGCCCCCCACTCAACCTAAGACTATGCTGTCTTATTTAGGCACATTTTTGAGGCTGGGCACATGTGTGAAAGGTGCGTGCACGAGGAAAGCACATGCACGGAAGACCGGGTGCATGCGTGGAAGGGGCGCATGTGCCCTTGAAGTGAGCGGGCACACACAGGGCGAACTGGTGGTAACAAAATGTGAAACCCACCACTGCACACCAGTTTGTTTGTTTTTTTCATTTTATCTGGCCTTTCCTAAGCTCTGCTTCACATTTGAAGTCCAAAACTCCAAAGTATATATGGAATGTGAAAATAGCCCAGGCTTCAGCCTCTTTTAAGAACAGTATCTCTTCCTGGCATTCAACTTAGGTGATTAAATCCAAGCAGGCTTCTGTCTAATTGAGTATGTTTGCCACTTTTGGAAAGGGGAAAAAAGAAGAAGAAGAAGAAGAAGAAGAAGAAGAAGAAGAAGAAGAAGAAGAAGAAGAAGAAGAAGAAGAAGAAGAAGAAGAAGAAGAAGAAGAAGAAGAAGAAGAAGAAAAGGTGTTGGTGGCTGATTTAGTGATTTGCAACATGCTGTGTCCAGATGGTAAGGCATCAAGTTGATGGATATCACGTTATGGAGCAGCATGTTCGTAGGTTTCCTAATCTCTTTACCAGTCACCTGAACAAATGGTAAAAGGCTCTTGGTAAAATGCTACACAGTTTCAGTATTCACAACACATTATATCATAAGACTTTTTTTTTTGCTGTATTTATTATATCTCTTTGACCAGATTTGGGATATTCCATTGAACCAGGCCAATGCTCTAAGCCAGAGGTGTCAGATTCATGTTCTGATCAAGGCTTCTCAAGAGCATGAAGCAAACTCCTTGTCCCAACAAAAATCCCTTTTATTAATTTACTGTGAATGCTGCTCCTTCACATCCAGCAAAGTCTTTCAAAGGAGGATTTACAGTCACAGACCTTATATGGCTTGGAGAGCTGCCAAGCCGATATCTGCAAAACTTAACAAGGAGTCTCGGAGAGTCACGAACCAATTAAGCAAACTAATTTTCTCCTGCAAACTCCACTCCATTTTGGATCTTTTTTTATTTCCTCTGGGAGGGGCCATTCAGTGTCCACCTCTGGACTTACTTCCAAGTCAACCCCTATTCTTTAGGTCTTCCCTTCATCTGGCAACTCTGTGCATGCACGCACTGGGACCAAGCTCCAGCTATTCATCTGCCTCACTGCTGTCTGACTCTGAAGGCAGCTGACAACTGGTATATGGCTCTGGTCCCCCCTCTGTCTCCGACACAGAGCCTTCATTAGAGCCTTCCCCAGACTCCAGGACTGGCCCATGTTCCTCCCCAACCTCCTCACTGTCTCAGCCTGCCACCAATTCTACTGGCCACTGGTGGACCACAACAATTCAAGGCTTGGGGCTGGATCCAGCCTGTGGGGTGCTTAGATCTGGCCCGTGGGGATCACCCTGGAAACAGTGAAGGATGGGCCTGCTGTGCCTCTTCCAGAAAAGGAGCCCTGGAAACACCAAAGCACCAGCCCGCAGTGCCTCTGCCAATGAAAAGAGCAGAGCTCAGGAGCTCCATTTTCACTGGCAGAAGGCTGCAGGAGGCCATTACAGTCGAAAACAGAGCCCAAAAACGGAGTTCTCCCTGCTCTCGCCTTCCTCCACTGGAGACAATGGATACACCCAGCCAATTTACAATTTCCAATTTAATAAAATTTGTATGCCGCCCACTCCCTAGGGACGGCTTACAGACAGATAAAAAACATTTAAAAATTTAAAAATAAAGGTACATAATTAAAATGGCACATCATCCATTCAGTGTAGGTGGGGCTGGACATTGATCAACAGCCCCAGGCCTGCCGGAACAGCCAGGTCTTGGTGGCTTTACGGAAGGCCGGGAGAGTGGCAAGGGTCCGGATCTCTATGGGTAGATCATTCCACAGGGCCGGCACAGCTACAGAGAAGGCTCTCCCCCCGGGGAGTCGCCACCCGCCATTGTCCGTTTGAAGGCACCCGGAGGAGGCTCCACCTGAGCCACCACAGGTACCCCCAACATGAGAGATATCAAGCTGGTCATACCCAGCCTGGCCACACTCACTTGGCCCCTGAGGCCAAACACAACCCTGATGCAGCCTTCAATGAAATTGAGTTTGACACCCCTGTTCTAAGCATCCTTACTGTTAATCTTGGAGCTATTGAGTTCGCTCGCTTGCTTTGTACCAAAGCATCCTTTTGCACGGCCTGATTGTATAGAATTTGTGTTGTGTGATTTACATATAAGGCAGAAGGAAGGGTGGCTTTATGATTGAACGAACAAAATTAGTTTAAATTAGCTCAGTTAATTTAGTTAATAAAATTAGTTTAATCATTACATAAGTAAATAGGGGCTCTTTTTAACCTTCTGGATCCCTTCCAGGGACTGCGACAGCCTCAAAATCCTGAGCAGAAGTCTCTAACCAAATGAGCTTCAAATGATCACCAACCAGTTGCTGTGATAGGAGAGAAAAAATGTACGTAATAAAAGAGATGGTTGAATGCTTTATCTCATTCTTCCCTAAGATACTTTGTTGCTCCAACTGAAAGTTAGAGGTCTGCAAAGTCCCAGAAATTCCAGGTGCTTTGTTGAGTTAGAAACAGCCAAATGTGCCTCTACATGAAAATTTCAGATTTTTTAATGTTAAACTGACAAATTTGTACATCATGGACTCCAGTGTGTGTATGTGTGTGTGTGTGTGTGTGTGTATCTCGCTGGGTCCCTTCTTCCTTCCTCCTCCCGTTCTCTTTGTCTCACACACATACTCCTTTCTTCTTTCCTTCTTCCCTCCCTCCCTCCCTCCCTCCCTCACATTTCTTCCTTTCTTCCTTTGCATTATGAGGGCTTTCACTGTTGTTATTAAGGCAAAAAACAAAATAAGTTACTCCTATTTTAGCCAAATACTTGTTTGAATGCAATCTGAGCAAAAACAATGGTCTCCATTTAAATAGTCTCATTTGTAAGTATATAGTTAGTCATTGATAACTGCCTTCTTGCTATAAACAAGGTAACAATAGCTGTCCAGATGCCACGTTTGTTTTTGCTGATCATTCACACCGTGCATTATAGATGAATGCTTCTAATTTTATTTCTCGTAAAATAAATAAATTTATTTCATTTCTGCTTGAACTCCAGGAATGCTGCTTGCCACGGAGGAGGAGGAGGAGGAGGAGGAGGAGGAGGAGGAGGAGGAGGAGGAGGAGGAGGAGGAGGAGGAGGAGGAGGAGGAGGAGGAGGAGGAGGAGGTGGTGGTGGCTTATAGAGCACACTGAATTCTTTAGTCACTGTTTCTATGGGTGATGTGGTACTGCAAGAATTGCCTAACTTAATAATATGCAAAATATAGAAACTGTGAAGTTTCAATGAATAGTTAAAAATAAAAACAGCAATAGTGAACTACCACAAGAGGCAGCTTTACTATGAAAAATACAGGGATATTTCTTTTTTTTAAAAAAGTTGCTAAAATCTCAATCATGAAGTTGTGCACACAGACCTATATTTACTATATGCAACTTTAACTGTACAAACAAGCAAACTCATTTTTGCCTCTCTCTCTCTCCCCTTCCACATATACAGTATGAAAAATCGTCATGAATGGTGATTTGATTTTTTCCCTTAATGTACATTTCATATCATGTTGCTTTTTTTTTTATTATGACCCTTCTTCCTTTCACCATTTTGTCTTTTTTTATCCTCTGATTAAAGGCTGGCCATTGTTTGTTTGTTTGTTTGTTTGTTTGTTTGTTATATTTATATGCTGCCCTTTTCCCCCGAAGGGGACTCAGGGCGGCTCACAACTCAAACCAGGGAAGGGGGATACAGACAAAAATTTAAAAAAACGACACATAACGATGCATAATTTAAAACACATGACAGTCATACCATTCGAGACGGGGGCAACAGCTCTTTAGCCCCAGGCCTGTCGGAACAGCCAGGTTTTAAGGGCTATGCGGAAGGCCTGGAGGGTGGTGAGGGTTCGAATCTCCACGGGGAGTTCGTTCCAGAGGGTCGGAGCAGCCACATGGCAGTCATCCATTGCTGTGCTCAGTCAGGCTGTATAAAATACAAATCTATGCTTTGCAAAGTGTTCAATATGAAGCAGAATAAAAGAATCACCAGGTTGAAAGGGACCTTGGAGGTCTTCTAGTTCAACCCCCTGCACAATCAAGAAACCCTATACCACTCCAGTCAAGTGGCTGTCCAATGCCTTCCTCAAAACCTCCCGTGATGGAACACTCACAACTTCTGTAGTTCCACTGGTTAATTGTTCTAACTGTCAGGAAATTTCTCCTAAGTTCTAGGTTGCTTTTCTCCTTGATTAGTTTTCCTCCATGGCTTCTTGTCCTGCCCTCAGGTGCTTTGGAAAATAGATTGAGCCCTTCTTCTTTGTGGCAGCCTCTTCCATATAGAAGCTACAGTATATGTCACCTTCAAAGTTCCAGCAACAATCGCATCGGATCTTATCTTCTGCAAACTCATATCCAGAAAAGTACGAGAAAAAGTTGCAAGAAAACTTGAAGGTTTTGTGATGTTTGTGAGTACTAGATTAGGATGGAAGGAAGGAATGAAGTAGAGAAGGAAGGGAGAGAGAAAAGAAAAGAAAGAGAAAATAAGGTGGTGTCATAACAGACGCTAGGGATGGTAAACAATGCAATCCAAATTGTACCCTATAATCTCTTAAATGGAATAACAATAGTATAAGATTGGCAAAGAAAAAGAATAACCATGTGAATGTATACCTAGAATTGTATGTAAGAGAATAAATGATAGTAAGAATATATAGCACATTATAGATAAACAATATTTGGTTACAAATAGCTAAGCATAAATAAATATAGAATTGTACATAAAAGTGGATAATGAATAAAGAGACCATGAATGTAAGATAGAAAGGTATAGAAAGGGAAATCACTAACTGCAAAGAAACTGATACGGAACTGCTGTATGATATATGATGCAACTTCTTGTTCCTATGTTGTCTTAAGTCATGTGTTTGTTTTTGTTTATGTGTTTATGTGTGTAAAATCAAAACTTTTTTTAAAAAAAGGATGGGCACTTCCTTAGGCACCCTTTCCAAAGTTTCACACCCTAACCTAATATTCACCATGGAGTCATGGAGTTAAGGTCTAACACTGTCTTATTATTTCAGTTACTTGTAATTTGGAACCACCAGTTTCAATGTTTTCTTACAGTCTTGTGTCGTTTGTGCCACTTCAACACTTTTTAGACATTGGGAGTTGATTTTTCAAGCTATACCTGGTGATGAGAAAGCCACATCAGCAACAGGCAGAAAATAGATTTTTTCTGTGATAAATGCACATTGAAAACACCCAAAGGTGACATTTGTACAGAATTACAATAATATTCCAGCAAGGTCTCACATTAAACCTTTATTAGGACGTCAATAGTTCTTACTCCTGGTGGCATTGACAACCACACTAGTTTTTAATGTGGGGACTTCTCATTTCTGGAAATGGCCTCAATAACAAAAGACCTGATTATGCCCACATTAAAGATATATTAGAATTGCTAAGGAGACTAAATGTAGTTCTCTCTGGGCTATTATGGCAGGTTGACCTGGCTAGAATTCTGTTAATTTTCCAGCAAAAAAATAAATAAACTTGGGACCTTTAATGTTAGAGGATGGTGTGGAGAATGCATAATGTCCTTCCAAGAAGTGGAAAGCAAAAGAAGCTGTTTCCACATCACAATATTCTCCTCCTCGTGAGTTTAGTGAATTGATCACAAACAGGGCTGGCATTAGATGGAGGGTATCTACAAAGTTGCTTGTACTGGCATTGTCTTCTGGCCACCTAGCTCTTCCAACAGCAGAATAGTAGACATGAGAGACAATAACAAAGGGATAAAGTGCCTGCCCAGAAATATGATCTGTTTCTTAGTTATACATGTAATGATGACAATAATGTTCATCCATCATGTTCGAAGAGGACCTTCACATCTAATGGGCTGTCCACTATGTATCCACAGGTGGCTGGTAAATCCTATAGAGGCATGAAATGTTCTGCCACATGTCAGGCAGACACGTGGGTACCATTTGTAGCTCTGGCTTTGTGGAGTAGTCACTTCTCTTGTGCTATGGATGTTCTTCCAACTCTAAAGGACGCTGCTCATCTCTGTTTCAAAGCCGAAGAACCAGTGCTGTCCAAAGATGTCTCTAATGGGGGATGGAATAAATGACTTTCCAAGTTGGACTGGACTTAGCCTTTGCTAACTTCCTAATGTGGTTAGAGAAGGCAGGGCTACAATTTCAATAGCACAACATTTAAGGTAAAGGTCCCCTCGGACATACAGCCTAGTCGTTCCCAACTCAAGGAGTTGTCGCTCATCTCCGTTTCAAAGACGAAGAGCCAACGCTGTCCAAAGACGTCTCTGTGGTCATGTGGCTGGAATGACTAAACACCGAAGACTCACAGAACACTGTTACCTTCCCACCAAAGTGGTTCCTATTTTTCTACTTGCATTTTTTACATGCTTTCAAACTGCTAGGTTGGCAGAAGCTGGGACAAGTAATGGGAGCTCATTCTGTTACGCAGCGCTAGGGATTCAAACCGCCGAACTGCCAACTTTTCTGATCAACAAGCTCAGCATATTAGCTACTGAGCCACCTTTGGGAGTAACATGTTAATAATTCCCAGACTTATTATTCTCTGAGATAAATACTTGTAGGAGAACATAACAATATGCTCAAGTTAATGTCAGGAATTTTTGTTGTGATTGTTCTAGGGATGAAGAAGAGTGTGGTGAACATTATGGCACTGTTCATTCTATATTGGTATGCTTTATTTCATCCATAGACCATCATTATCTGATCCAGAGATATTACCATCATTATTATAGATCAAAGAACTTTGTCCAAGAGAGAAAATATTTAGTGTTTCACTTTCTTACAAATTAATTTGAATTAAAAAAAGAAAGTCAAGGAGAGGGAGGGAACCAACCTTGGCTAATTATCTGAACTCTCCTTTGACTTTCCTCTTTCAAAGGATAGTCAGAGATGTTAATGAGCTGAGATTAATTAAAGAATTGAGAAAGGCTGGTTTTTACCTAGCAGCTGCCAGAATTTAATATGCATGGGGTTGTCCTTCAAACCTAAGCAAAACATGATCAAAATGTAATATTCTCTTTGCAAGAACAAATCTACTCAAAAAAAAAAAAAAATTAAGGTTGATGCTAGACTTAAGAAATATCAATTAGTTTTCAATGAAGTCCATAGTATCTTTGTTTTCAGTACTGCACTTTTTTAAACATGTCTACTTAAATAAATTAAAGTTGATGCTAGACTTCAGTTCAGTTCAGTTCAGTTTGGTTTATTTGTATGCCGCCCTTCTCCAGGAGGGACTCAGGGCGGCGAACAACTCAAAGGGGAAAGGGAACATAAACAACAGTACACATAATTAAATACACAAAAATCACACAGCCATACCAGTCGAGAGGGGAGGGGAACTCATCAACCCCAGGCCTGCCGGCACAGCCAGGTTTTGACAGCTTTCCGGAAGGCCTGGAGAGAGGTGAGGGTCCGGATCTCCGTGGGGAGTTCATTCCAAAGGGCCGGAGCTGCTACAGAGAAGGCCCTCCCCCGGGTAGTAGCCAGATGGCATTGGCTGGTGGATGGAACCCGGAGGAGGCCGACCCTGTGTGATCTGACGGGTCTTTGGGAGGTAATTGGCAGCAGGCGGTCTCTCAAGTACTTAAGTAATATCAAATAGGTGTCAATGAAGTATCTTTCTTTGTGATCAGTAATGCACTTTTTTTCAATATGTTTGGTAGTCTTTTTTCAAAACTTTCAAAACTCAGTGGCTAAAATAGTAAAATAGTCACCTCAGGTAACATTAAGCTAAAAGAGGAATGTCAACTCGCAAAGTATTCCTGGCCTGCCCTCGAGTTTCCATAGGAAAGAGGGGGGATGAGAAACCGAGGAAATGGAACAGCAGCTCCAAACAGAAGCACATTCCACACATATCTTTGTAAAGGCTATATCCCAAGTTACCCACAGCAGCCAGAGGGGCATGATGTCCATAGCCCATTAAAGTGCTCCATTGGAGAATGTGACTTATGACACTTCCTGTGTGGAGGGGGGAAATAGGGTCATAATTGGGCCGTAAATTATGTGGGGTCAGAGTTGGGCCATTTCTTTTTATGTTCAGCTTGTCTCACCTTTCTGTCACTACTAGAGAAATAGCTTTAGCATTCTGACCCCCTCCTCCATTCAGTAACAAATGCCGAGACAAGCTTAACTGGTATGTACTTTAATAACAAGACACCAAAACCTCAGTGGCTGAAAGCCAAGCAGAACAAACAGATAAGGACAGCAACTCAGACAAACTCAGGCAGCAATAAACACAGATAAGGCTTGGCAGCAATCCAGCCTGCCAAGCTCACAGTACTATTCTCCAACATTCAATCCTGCATTTTTATAGTCTGGAGAGGAGCCTAATGACCACCAGCTGAGTACAATCACCTCCTGTAATTGCGTAATTGTTCCTGATGCCTAGTAGCTCTTCGATGGCGTGCATCCAGGAACAACTCACTCCTGGCCTCCGGCTCATTCTCCCTTGTCTCCTCCCCACTGGTCCAAGGCTCAGGTGCCTCCTGGCGGCCAACCAGCCTCTCTGCACACTGCTCAGAGTCAGAACCCTGTCCAGGGTCCTCCACATCCTCCAGAGCCGACTCAGAGGACCCCTCGCTGTCGGAGTCTGGTGGCAGCTCCAATGGCACCTGCTGGGCCACAACAATTTAGTATGGCCTAATCCAGAATTTGATATCATTCAGCTCTTCCAGGTCTGCCCCTTTCCTCTTTCAGCCTACTTTTGATCACTTATTCTGGCATCTTTCTCTGTTCTGCCAAGACATTGTTTTAATGGCAAATTGTGGAATCGGTCGGCAGGAAGATAATTTCCAGGTCCCAGTATGTCTGTCTATCTCACCTTAACGCCATGCAACTAGTCCCTATTTTAAAATTAGAATTAAACCTACTCTCTCTATATATTTCATTCTTTCTCATTGAATGTAGCATTTCAATCATATTTTGAAACACAAGCCAAACAGATTATAAATTAAATGATTATAATCTCTTTGGAAGACTCCAATATTGATCAATTGGAATGACCAAATGGGCTGGCATGGCCATGGCCATGGCCAACTGGCCTGATCTTTTCTCTTCCCATTGGGTAGACAGGGCCAAATCTAGGCTGCCCCATCTTTCCTCTTCAAACGGGGTAGACCAGGCTGAAGCTACACTGGCCTGATCTTTCCTCTTTGCACTGGGTAGATCCCCCTATCTCGAATGGTATGATTGCTGCGCTTTTAAATTATGTATTGTTTTGTGTTGTTGTCAAATTGTTTGTATCCCCCCTTCCCTTGTTTTGAGCTGTGAGCCGCCCTGAGTCCCCTTCGGGGGGAAAGGGCGGCATACAAATGAAATAAACAGTTAAAACAGTTAAACAGGATCCAATTACTTTGTGGGCTGAATCCGGCCTGCGGGCCTTGAGTTTGACACCTCTGACCTAGTTGGACTTGATGTAGGAACTCAATTCCACATTCATCTTTCTATTAATGTGGCAATGATGGGTTTTTCATCACTATACTTTCCACATTCTCTTTCTGAAGTTTTCTATGTCACTAAGAAAAAGTATAAAACCAGCTAGGAACACAACATTTTGCATTAGTTAAATGCCTTGTTAGTGACAGTCTGGAAGCTTTTTTTAAAAAAAATCTCCAAATGAAGGAATCAAAGAGAGGATCCTGCAGGCATTCAACTGCCTTATTAGCCAAATTAACCAGCTACTCCACGGACAAAATCAATAAGCAGTTCTATTAATGGTAAAAGGAAAAAAATGGTGACATCTACTTTTGTGGTGTAAGTGTTGTGTATTGAAGAAAGTCCTCGCTGTTACGAATGACAGCTCGGAAGCAGCCAGGCGCGTCTTAGCCAATCAGACGCGCCTGTCAGTTGCCGAGCTGTCATCAGCGCGAGCTGTAACACGAGCCAGGTGATTGCAGTATAAAAGGCAAGCCGTTTAAACAGTTAACTGTCTTGTTAGAGCAACAACCTTGTTGATTGCTATATTGTTTCAGCTGTTCCTGCAGCCGCCTAGCCGGCTTCATTTAATACATTGTTGCGAGTTTTGTTACACTACTTCAGCTACTGAATAAAAGGTTACAGAGTTTTAAAGGACCTGCCTGGTTTTTTCAGTTATAATACTGGCGACGAAGACTGGGGACCTGTAACCTGAAGAAAATCAACTGCAATTTTCTTCTCTCAGTTGTTTAGAGTTCTCCTCACCGTCATGGCTGGTATGCCTACTTTTGCACCTTTTGGAGTCGGAGGTGAGACTTGGGAAGCATTCCTGGAAAGGTTTGAGTGCTTTCTGATCGCAAATAACCGCCAGGGTTATTCTCAAGCGCGAAAGTGCGGATTTTTTCTTACAGCTTGCGGTCCGGAAATGTTTGCCACCGCAAGGTCTTTTGCCGCCCCAAGAGCGGTTTATGACCTCTCGTGGCAAGAGCTCACAGATGGGCTTCAGGCTTACTATGCCCCTACCCCCTCCCAAATAGCAAGACGTTTTGCTTACCGCAGGCGCGTCCAAAAGCCTGCAGAGAATGTCAATCAGTTTTTGCAAGCTTTAAGAGTTGCTGCAGCACAGTGCGATTTTCCTGACTTAGAGGCTAATCTTGCAGAACAATTTGTCTGTGGATTAAAAGACATTTTCCTCAGACGACGGCTTTTGGGCAAGCCTAAAGTCACGTTAGTTTATGCCATAGATGAGGCTCGCGCTGCGGAGTTGGCAGATTCGTCATCCAGCGAGATAGAACGTTACCTCGCGCAGATGACAGTTGCTGGCAGTTTACCAACGGGTCAAGCCTCAACTGCCTTGGTTCCTCCTCCACTACAACAGCCAACGTACATCACCAATTTAATTGATGAGCTTGCCCCTCTTCCAGACTATTTACTTAATTTACAGGTGGACAGGATTGGGGCACAGCCCCGCAGACAGCAACCGCGTCAGCAGCAGTCTATCAGCCGTCCGCTTTCTAATTCAAATGCCTGTTTTAGCTGCGGTGGTCCGCATGCCAGGGCTTCCTGCCCCTTTAAGGCTGCAGAGTGCCGCCGTTGCGGAAAAAAAGGACATTTGGCCAAAGTTTGTAGAGCTGCTCAGCCTGCTACAGCTGCAACGTCTGCTCCTCCACCTCCTTATGGGACAGCTGCTTCAAACAGAAGTCCTCAGCCCCGTGCGTCTGCTCAGCGACAGGATAATTGCTTCAACGTCAAGCAAGCTGGCCTGCCGTTTCCTGATGTCTCCATCAATTCTTCCTCAGAGGGTACGGACAAGATAATTGTCACTCCATTGATCGAAGGTCAACCTTGCAACATGGAAGTAGACTCTGGAGCTTCCAAATCCTTGTTATCTTGGGACAAATTTTCTCTTTTGTGCCCCCATGTTAAACGCTGTCACCTTTCTCCTCCTGACTCTATCTTAAAGGACTATCAGGGGTCTAGCATTTCTATTGTTGGTTCCTATAATGTCAGAGTTTCTTATGGGCAGCATTGTACAACTTTGCCTGTTTTAATTGTGCTTAAGCCCTTGCCATCCATTCTAGGTTTGGATTGGTTCAGCCCACTGGGTCTCTCAATACATGGAATTCATTCCATGACAGACACTTCTGCTGATGTGGCATTAGTTTTGTCAGATTACGCTGACATTTTTGATGGCCAGCTGGGCCGGTACAAGGGTAACCCTATCTCTCTCAACTTGGATCCCCAGGTTGCTCCCATCAGACTGAAGGCCCGCAGGGTGCCTTTTGCTTTAAGGCCCAAGGTTGAAGCCGAGCTCGACAAGCTCGTGGCACAGGGCATATTGGAGCCAGTCGACCATTCACCGTGGGAGACCCCAATTGTCATTCCAGTGAAGCCCGACGGCTCCATTAGGGTCTGTGCCGACTACAAATCCACCATCAACCTCGCCTTGCAAGCAAACCCATATCCAGTCCCTGTTGTACAACATCTGCTCCATTCCCTGGGGCAGGGTTGTATTTTTGCCAAACTGGATATGGCGCAAGCCTACCAGCAGCTTCCTGTGGATGACGATGCGGCGGCTGCCCAAACCATCGTCACCCACCGGGGGGCTTTCCGTTGTCGCCGCCTACAATTTGGCGTATCCGTTGCCCCGGGGATTTTCCAGAGTCTCATGGAGCGGTTGCTCCATGGGCTTCCAGGAGTGGTACCATATTTTGATGACGTCCTGATCGCTGCAAACAGCCGATCAGACCTCATCAAAGTTCTAAGGAAAGTCCTCGACCGTTTCAGGGGCGCGGGACTTAAATTGAAACGCAGCAAGTGTTTCTTTGCTGTTCCCCAAGTGGAATTTCTGGGCTTCACAATTGACGCCCAGGGAATTCACCCTACCCCTTCAAAATTGGCAGCTATCAGGGACGCACCTGCTCCAACTTCCAAGGCGCAGTTACAATCGTTCCTGGGGCTTTTAAATTTTTATGCACCTTTCATTCCACACAAGGCATCACTGGCCGAGCCCCTGCATCGGTTGCTGGACCGATCAGCGCCTTGGCAATGGGGCAGTCGCGAAGCACAAGCGTTCGCAGCTGTCAAATCCCTGCTGACGTCAGATGCAGTCTTAGTCCAATACAGTGACAAGATGCCTCTGACTCTAGCATGTGATGCCTCACCCGTGGGTTTGGGAGCCGTTCTGAGCCATGTCCTGCCCAATGGTTCAGAAGCTCCCATAGCTTTTTACTCCCGGACACTGTCATCAGCAGAAAGGAATTACAGCCAAATTGACAAGGAGGCTCTAGCTGCAGTGTCAGGAATTAAAAAATTCCACGATTACTTATACGGGCGGCATTTCACCTTGTTTACAGACCATAAGCCACTCCTTGGGCTTTTGGCAGGTGATAAGCCGACCCCTCCTATTCTATCCCCAAGAATGACACGATGGACGGAATTCTTAGCGGCGTACTCCTACGCCTTACGATACCGTCCAGGCAAGCAGATAGGGCATGCAGATGCCCTGAGTCGCTGCCCACTTCCATTGAAGGAAGTTAAACCAGTTCCTTGCCTTTCAGTTTTGGCAATTGCAGAGCTAGAATTGCCTTTGTCTGCTACAGACATAGCAGCCCACTCTCGGTCTGACCCTACTTTGGCAAAACTTCTTAATTGGGTCCTGAGAGGTTGGCCTTCTGGTACATTACCACCTCAATTCAAACATTTTAAAAACAGACAAGCAGAGCTTTCAATTCATTCCGGCTGCCTGTTGTGGGGCGACCGTGTGGTCATCCCAACGGTCCTGCAACAACAGATTTTGCAACGCCTTCATGAAAGTCATCCTGGGGTCAGTAGAATGAAAGCTCTTGCTCGCAGTTTTGTTTGGTGGCCAGGGTTAGATGCCGACATTGAAGCCTGGGTTGCCAAATGTGAGACATGCCAACAGTCCCGGCCTTCTCCTCCTTCCTCTCCCTCCCGGGAATGGGAGATGCCTCGAGGGCCTTGGTCTAGGTTACATATTGATTTCGCTGGTCCATTCCATGGGCAGGTTTTCCTTATAGTTGTGGATGCGTACTCTCGATGGGTGGAAGTATTGCTAATGCACTCCACCACATCTGACAGCACGGTGCGAGCTTTGCGACGGTTGTTCGCAACCCATGGGTTGCCAGACACAGTGGTGTCTGACAACGGCCCGCAATTTACAGCCACAACTTTTCAAACTTTCCTGGCCAAACTAGGGATACGACATGCGCTGGTTGCCCCTTACCACCCGGCAAGCAATGGCCGAGCAGAAAGGGCGGTTAGATCGGCCAAGGAGGCTTTGGGCCGGCTAAACCGTGGTGACTGGCAGGCTAGGGTGGATGCTTACTTACTGGCACAGCATTCCACACCTTGCCCTCTGACACAGAAGAGCCCCGCGGAGATGTTGATGGGCAGGCGCCTGCGGACCACCCTGGATAGATTGCATCCCGTCTATTCAGGAATTCAGTCTGGCAACCTGGGGCCTCCAACCCCATCCCGTTCTTTCCAACTGGGGGATCTAGTTTGGGCTAGAAATTATGGAGGGGACTTGAGATGGGTTCCAGCAGTTATATCACAAATAACAGGACCCGTTTCCTATAGGGTTGACTTATCCGATGGATCCTCATGGCGAAGACACCTGGATCAATTGAGGAAACGGAAGACAGCAGCCGTAGCTTCTCAAGCGGATGTTCAAGGGTTTCAACTGCAAGTTCAACAAAATCTAGCCGGTGTAAATGCTCCTCCCATTCCAAGGGTTCCAGATCCTTATATACATAGCCCAAACCCCTCAGAGGCAGACTACCAGCCTCATGCCCCTCCAGCATCATCTGCCACCATGTCTCATCCACACACTTCACCTTTTAGTTATGCAATTCCTCCACAATTACCACAAGGACATCGTTGCCAGGATCCGCCTGCAATAGAATTAAGGCGGTCTGAGCGAATCCGTCGTTCCCCTGCTTATTTAAAAGACTACGCGTGCTTGCGCACAGCTGGGGGGGAAGAAGTGTTGTGTATTGAAGAAAGTCCTCGCTGTTACGAATGACAGCTCGGAAGCAGCCAGGCGCGTCTTAGCCAATCAGACGCGCCTGTCAGTTGCCGAGCTGTCATCAGCGCGAGCTGTAACACGAGCCAGGTGATTGCAGTATAAAAGGCAAGCCGTTTAAACAGTTAACTGTCTTGTTAGAGCAACAACCTTGTTGATTGCTATATTGTTTCAGCTGTTCCTGCAGCCGCCTAGCCGGCTTCATTTAATACATTGTTGCGAGTTTTGTTACACTACTTCAGCTACTGAATAAAAGGTTACAGAGTTTTAAAGGACCTGCCTGGTTTTTTCAGTTATAATAGTAAGGTCTTCCATATAACAAGCAGGGCTTGGACCTCGGGAGAAAAAAATAATAGCCTTTTGAATTTCTTCAACAGAAACAGGCAATTAATTAATTGGAGAGGTTTGGAGAGACAACTAATTACACATGTTGGAAGCATAACAGAAATCATTGTGCTATTTTTAAGTCCAAAATGAAGCTGACCCTCTTTCAGTTTAGCTTTTGGTCATGTAACTTCGGTTTTCTATATAATGACACATCAAGAAAAAAAATGGTTTGTGGATATTTCAAATAAGACCCTTCAATTAGCCAGTTGAATTTGTCCTTCAGAACAAGTTGTATCCAGGAAACATTTCTCTTCAGTATGTCAACATCTACCCAAGTGAAGTTGCTGAAGTGTTTTCAACCCCGTTTTGTACTTCTAGCTAGGTGAAAAAAGAGATTTTATTCTCAAGAACAAAAGCTTTGTTCTCAAGGATAGACTACAGAGAAAATGTCACCACCCCCCTCGGAAACCCTGGCACAACATTGATCAGCATGGCACATGATGATCCAGCTTAATGTCATGGCTCCTTCACTTAATAACCAAGAAAGAAACCACTCAACTCCATTTTGCAGAATTAAGTGTACTTTTACTGATTTTAAGTAATGAGAAGCTAAGCAAAGCTGGATCTGAGCAAAAGAGCGTGGAAGCATTAGATATCAATACATAATTCATTCCCCTCCCCTTCGTACCCCAGTCCATAGTCCAATCATATATCTCCACAGCTGTCAGGTGGGAGACATCTTCAAAAATCATCATCAGGTTGGTATGCTGGACAGTTGGCCTTGGCGGAAAACTCCCCTCCTTCCACATGCACAAATGAATGGTGTAAGCAACTCCCAATTAGCAGTCCTCCTGCACACATTATTTCCCTCACCCAAATACCATGCCCTCCCTCCCCGTTTCAATGGCAGCCAAAAAGCAAGCAGAAAAACAGAGGCTGACACCAAGGCTGACAGACATGTGAGGACAGAAGACCAACCATAGCACAAGAGAAGTGAGCAAAGTCAGAGCTGCAAATGCTGCAACACTGGTGCCCACATGTTTGCCTGACATGTGGCAGAGCATTTTGTGGCTGTATAGGCCTTACCAGCCACCTGCGGACACATCGTAGACAGTCCACCACCTGTTAGATGTCAAGGTCCTCTTCGAACACGATGGATGAACATCATCACAGAGAAAATGGGTTACAGGGAATTGATTTTATAATAGCAATAGTACTTTGACTTATATACCACTTCACCGTGCTTTACAGCCCTCTCTAAGCAGTTTACAAAGGCAGCGCCTTCCCCCAACAATCTGGGTCTTCATTTTACCAACCTCGGAAGGATGAAAGGCTGAGTGAACCTTGAACCTGGTGTGATTTGAACTGCCAAATTGCAGGCAGCTGGAAGTCAGCAGAAGTATCCTGCAGTACTGCACTCTAACCACTGCACCACCACGTCTCATAAGGAGTGTAAGAAGGGGTGTGTTGCTTGTATACATTCAGGTTTCACGGTGTCTTTCTTGTGTCATTTGGGATGCTCCTGCGTCAGACTTTGAAAATCAGAAATGTTAGAATGAATGCAGACTCCACCTCTGGCATCTTCCCAACCTGAAAGGAATTCTTTCTATGGAGCCAGTGAGGTTCGCCAACCCCCCAAAATGGTGGGAGGGAGCAGAACAGAGTATCAGGGTTTCAAGTAACACCCCTAATAAAAGAAGACTCAGAGGCTTCAGTTTCCTCAAAGTTCCATTTTATTAGAGATGTCCTATTGGCACATCTGGGAAAACCCAAATCTGAAAGCTTCCAGGTTTTCCCCATCCAGATGAAAGTCTAAGTCCCTGCCCAGCACCCACATGCCCATCACATGGTCCAATCCAGGGGTGGGTTCCTGCCAGTTATAACCTCTTCTATAGAAGAGGTTCCACAAATCTACCGTGCCGTTTAGAACCGGTTCCAGCTCCCTCCTCCCACCCGTCCGCACATCATCAAGACGAAGAGCAAGAGGAGGAATTCTGGGAGTTGAAGTCCACAAGTCTTAAAGCTGTCAAGTTTGAACATCCCTGGTTTTTTTTCTAATGGGTTAGGGGTGCAAGGTCTTTTAACTTGACAGCTTTAAGACTTGCGTGCTTCAAATGCCAGAGTTTCTGAGCCAACATTTTGGTTGCTAAGCAAGAGAGTTGTTAAGTGAGCTTCACCACATTTTACAAGTTGGCCATAGTCACCCAGTCACATGGCTGCCAAGCCACTCCCACCTGGTCACATGGCCAACAAGCCACTCCCATAAAGCAGGCCACACCTACAGAAGAGGTTCTAAAAATTTTTGAAACCCACCACTGGTCCAATCAGGCACCATCCAAAACTGGAGATGCCTCCCACCCACAGCCCATGCAGCTGCAGGTCAAGATGGCCTTAAATCTCTGAGAAAGAATGTTATTTTGACTACATATCACCCACACTCTATATAATCCCCTCTCTCATTTTCCCCAAAAAGAAAATGTGGCAGGCTTGAAGGCCCAAATGTAAATGATGGCTTCCAAGTCTGACACAGAGGCCTTTTAACTTCGAATACTACCACAACATGAAGTTATCAGACTACACTTATGTGATTAAATCTTTCATGAATGAAGGCAAATTTATGTGTCCCAGGATACTGTTGCAGTATCCAATATGCAGATTGGTTTGGCTCCTGCATTCATTCTTTCATCAACAACAGAATGGAAAAGGGGTTTTCTTGTCCATCCAAATGGGATGAAAGGAAAGAGGAAAAATAAAGGAAAAGGAGAAATGAAAGTTGTTTTCTGAGAGAGAAGGTTAGCATTTCTGGGGAAAATCTTTTAGGTGTCCTTTTTTTATGTTGAGGGATCATTTCTGCCTTGGAAGCATCTCAATTTTAATTTAATTATTTAATGTCAAGATTCTCATGAACGTTTATAAGCTGTTCCAAGTAGGGTGGTTTTTTGTAGAATCATAATGTTCAAGTCTGATAAATTTAAAATTTCCAAATAGCGAGGTAGCCCTTTGGGTATTGCTCCAAGGGCTCCAATAACAATCGGAACAACAAACAATTTCTTTTTCCACAGTCGCTCAACTTCAATTTGCAAGTCCCGGTATTTTGTGATTTTTTTCTTGCTGTTTATCTTCAATTTGTGCATCTCCAGGTATTGCAATGTCAATGAACCATACTTTTTTCTTTTCAACTATTGTTATGTCAGATGTGTATTATTATTATTATTGTACAATTGTATCACAGCGGCCAGTTGTTTCGCCGGATTTGGCATTGGTTACTAGTCGGGCCCCACCCAGGGGCCTAGGACGTCGTAACGTATTTTCGTAATATGCGTGCAGATCCAAGCAGTGCAGCTTTTTGCATTTGACTGATGGTGATTTTGTCAATTTTTAACTGTTTTAAATGTAATTCCAGTGCTTTTGGAATAGCACCCAGTGTGCCAATTACCACTGGAATTACCACTGCTGGTTTGTGCCATAGTCGTTGAATTTCGATTTTTAAGTCCTGGTATTTTGCGATTTTTTCATATTCCTTCTCGGCGACCCTGCTATCACCTGGTATTGCGATGTCTATGATTGTGACCTTATTTTTCTCAACCAGTGTGATGTCTGGTGTATTATGCGCCAGTATTTTGTCGGTTTGTATACGGAAATCCCACAAGATCTTGACCATCTGATTTTCGGTGACTTTTTCAGGCTGATGTTCCCACCAGTTTGTTGCTGTTTTAATATTATAATTTTTGCACAAATTCCAATGGATCATTTGTGCTACTGAATTGTGCCGCAATTTATAATCAGTCTGCGCGATTTTTTTACAGCAGCTGAGTATGTGATCAACAGTTTCATCAGCTTCTTTGCAAAGTCTGCATTTGGCATCATCAGAGGATTTTTCGATTTTGGCCTTAATGGCATTTGTGCGGATAGCTTGTTCTTGCGCAGCCAGGATTAGTGACTCTGTTTCTTTCTTTAATGTACCTGTTTTTAACCATAACCAAGTTTGTTCCCTGTCCACTTTATCTTTTATTTTTTCCAGAAATTGACCATGCAGTGCTTTGTTCTGCCAACTCTCCATTCTTGATTTTATCACATCTTTTCTGTATTCTTGTTTTGTCTGTTGGGCCTTCAGTAGATTTTTGTTCTTTACTTCGATTAATAGATGTTCTTGACTTTCTTTTAAATAATCAGCCAGTGCACGTTTTTCTTCTTCAACTGTTTGCTTCACTTGTAATAATCCTCTGCCACCTGATTTTCGGGGCAGATATAGTCTATCAGTATCACCACGTGGATGTAAACTGTAGTGCATTGTCATTAGTTTCCTGGTTTTTCGGTCCAAAAGGTCCAAATCAGCTTGTGTCCAGTTAACTATGCCAGCTGTGTATCTTTTTTATTATTATTATTATTATTATTATTATTATTATTATTATTATTATTATTTCATATTCTCCAACCGTACACTTTCAGAAATTATTCAGGTTGGATTCCTACTAGTAAGGAAGAGAAAAAGCTGCAGTAAGCTACATTTGAACTGCCTTGGAACTAATTCACACAACCCTGCTTTTAAAAAAAGGCCAAGAAACTAGCACCGAAGAAAATTTGCTAGTCATATTAATTTATCTCTTACTTCTCTCTCTCTCTGAAGGCATTTGGTCTCCCATCTAATGAGAACTAGATGGAAATAAACAAGGGGACAGTTAGAGAGACATCCAACAGATAAAAAGGCAGATTTATACAGGTGATTATTCTTAACAAAAAAACACAAGCACATTTAACATTTTACAGAAATCTGGCAGGAACAGACCTGCCAAAGAGCAAGAGACATGAGATTTTCTCTCTGAACTTCTGTTTCCTGTGACTCTAAGGACTCTGGAGGAGGAAGGCACAGCTTGTTATGAGCAAGATGATAAAATAAACAATTCAAAGGTTCCAGGGGCATCACCATGTTTGTCTCCTCTATTAATTTTCCAGTGAACATGCAAAACTGCCTGCAACGCACAAACCAACAGAAGCCTTCAATGACATTTATTATGAGCCATGCCAAGGAGGTCAGCATAAGATTGTGCCCACAAAAGCAAAGAAAAAAAAACTTTTCTTCTAACGCTTAAGAGGGGGTTGCACAGTGGTATTTTTCAACGAATAATACATTAAAGTGGTTTTTTTATGATATTCTCAAAAGATCCTTCTGTTGAAGTACTAAAGTTTGCAGTTGACACAACAGTGATTGGTCTCATTCCAGAGAACGATGAATCTGCATACAGATGGGAGGTTGAACAACTAGCCTTGTGGTGTAACCAGAACAATCTTGAACTAAATACACCCCAAACCATAGAATTGGTGGTAGGTTTTAGGAGAAACCCTCCTATACTACCGCCTCTTGCAACACTAGACAACACAGTATCAACAATAGAGAACTTCAAGGTTCTAGGTTCTATCATATCTCAACACCAGCTTTAGTATATTAGTTGTGTCCTGCAAACAGCTTCCTCCCAAAGTCTCCTCTTATATACTCTCTTGGGAGGAGCCTAATCACAACCACCTGGCCCCAATGATCTTCTGTATCTGCGTAGTTGCTGTCGGTGCTTATCTTCCTGTCTTTGCCTGGCATCTGGGACTAACTCCCTTAGCTCCTCCCTACTGCTCCAGGGCCTGACGTCAGGGACAAACTCCCTTTGGCTTTCACCACTGCTCTATGCCTCAGGCGCCTCCTGGTGGCCAACCAGCCTCTCTGGTCCGTGCTCGGAGTCTGAACCCTGTCCAGAGTCCTCCACATCTTCCAGAGCTGACTCATAGGGTCCCTCGCTATCGGAGTCTATTTGCAGCTCCAACGGCTCCTGCTGGGCCACAACAGACACCTAACATCAAAAATATCATAAAAAAGCACATCAAAGAATGTTCTTTCTGCACCAACTCAGAAAGCTCAACCTCACTTAAATATGAGCTAGCTGGGTGCTGCAGCTGCCAAAAAAGCCAACACAGTTCTAGACTGCATAAACAGAGGGACAGAATCAAGATCACGTGAAGTGTTAATACCACATGCCTTGGTAAGGCCACACTTGGAATACTGCATCCAGTTTTGGTCTCCAAAATGTAAAGAAGATCTGGAGACTCTAGAAAGAGTGCAGAGAAGAGCAACAAAGAGGATTTGGGGACTGGAGGCTAAAACATATGAAGAACGGCTGCAGGGATTGGGTATGTCTAGTTTAATGAAAAGGAGGACTAGGGGAGACATGATAGCAGTGTTCCAATTAGGGGCTGCCACAATGAAGGGGGAGTCAAGATATTCTCCAAAGCACCTGAAGGCAGGACAAAAAGCAATTGGTGGAAACTAATCAGGAAGAGAAGCAACCTAGAATTAAGAAGTTTCTTGACAGTAAGAAGAATTAATCAGTGAAACCACTTGCCTCTAGAAGTTGTGAATGCTCCAACACTGGAAGTATTTTTTAAGAAGAGATTGGATAATCATTTGTCTGAAGTGGTGTAGGGTTCCCTGCCTACCCAGGGGGTTGGACTAGAAGATCTCTAAGTCCCTTCCAACATTGTTATTCTAAATAGATCCAAATTTCTTTAAGCATCTGTCTTGGGGAACAATATTTTTTGTTCATAATGATTTGCATATGGACAATCCCTTACCTGAGATTTCTGATTTTAAAAAATCTCCCCCCTGTGGAAATAGCATATGCTGTATAATAAATCTGTCTCCCCCTTTGTATATGGGTACTCTAAATAATGACCACAGACATTCTTGAATTGATGCAAGAATTGAACAGAGATCTCAGTTCCGAGAAAAGGAAATTGAAATGATTAATTTTCTTACAAACCATTGTTGGTCTAGTTCATCCGATTGGATCTACCCAATGATCTAGCTAGTATGCACATAATCCTAGATCTGTTGGCTACCAATACACAGAACAAAGAAATAATCAGTCTTCTCATTTTACCAGAAAATTTCCTCAATATAAATAAGAATTTAAGCTTTAAGAGCTCACCTTTTCTAAACCGAACAAAATCATTAGACAAGAAATAACATCCTTCCAAATTCTGTCTTTCTAGCATAATGCTGGTATCTTATTGTAGGCATTTCATTTTTGATATAAGACAACATTTACATGGGAAAGAACAAGATTTTGTACCAATAAATTGGTGGTTGGCCGAAAGTTGTACAGGGCTCATTATATATATTTTACATAGACTGCCAGGATATGAAAATTCTCTATGACTTCTCCAAATCTCCTAAATTTGATATTTGCTCTTTTACTACAGCAAGTATTGATCTGTTTAATTAAACTTTCACCTGTCGTCATTCAACAAAGGATGTTCTTTCTGAGCCAAGTCAGAAAGCTCAAACTGCTTAAGGAGCTGCTGATACTGTTCTACAGAGGAATTATTGAGTCTGTCATCTGCACCTCCATAACTGTCTGGTTTGGCTCTGCAACCCAACAAGACAGACACGGACTTCAGAGGAGAATCAGAGCTGCAGAAAAAACAATTGCTACCACCCTGCCTTCCATTGAGGACCTGTACACTGCAGGAGTCAAAAAGAGGGCTGTGAAAATATCTACAGACCCCTCACATCCTGGACATAAATTGTTTCAACTTCTGCCTTCAAAACGATGCTATAGGACACTGCACACCAGAACAACAAGACACAAGAAGAGTTTTTTTCTCTCTCATGCCATCACTCTGCTAAACAACCAATTCCCACAACACTGTCAAACTATTTACTAAGACTGTATTACTATTAGTCTTTTCATCCTTCCTAGTACCTATCTCTTCCCACTTATGACTAAAACCATGTTGCTTGTATCTTTATCTTTATTATTTTGTTTCTTTCCCAGTATGATTTGATTGCTTATTAGTAATCTATGACTATCACTAAGTGTTGTTTCTTATGATTCTTGATGAATGTATTTTATTCTATTTTTGTTTATGTACCATGAGAGCATATGCAACAAAGACAAATTCCTTGTGTGTTCAATCACACTTGACTAGTAAAGAATTCTATTCTATTCTATTCTATTCTATTCTATTCTATTCTATCCTATCCTATCCTATCCTATCCTATTCCATTCCATTCCATTCCATATTTTCTATTCTATTCTATTCTGTTCTATTCCATTCCATTCCATTCTATTCATGTCACAAATATCTGATAATTTGCATCTAATGGACCTAGAACACTTGAGGACAAGACTCAATCAAATGCCTTTACAAACTATTCAAAGTCTCAGGTGACAAGGGCATGTTTTGCTGTCCTTTCTTTTAAGTTACTGTCTTCCTTGGGAACCTGTTATAAAGCTTCAAAAAGCCTCATATTAAAAAACACCCCCCCCCCAAAAAAATCCTAATCAGAACTTCCTATATTAGCAGGAAGGATTAATTCTCTGTTAATACTTAGTAGAACTCCTTTGGAACATTAAGCAAATTAACAAACACCTACTTCCGAAGATCAAAATAGTTCCACTCTTTATGTTAATCATTTAGATGGCTTTCCAAAATAACAATGGGAAAACCTCCCAGAATTAATTACCATCTCGTTGCAAAAATCTACACCGAAATGTTCTGCCAATTCCCTTTTGAACAGCAAGTTTTCTTATGTTTTCAGTTCGTTGGGGGTTATCTCCGCATTGCTAAGGAAATCCTGCTGCTTTTTAGGTTACGTGAACTTAAGATAATTTATCATAATTGATCCAGAAGTATAGTAGGTTACAAGAAAGAAAGAAAGAAAGAAAGAAAGAAAGAAAGAAAGGAAGGAAGGAAGGAAGGAAGGAAGGAAGGAAGGAAGGAAGGAGGTTGGGAGGAAGGAGGTTGGGAGGAAGGAAGGAAAAAGAAAGAAAGAAAGAAAGAAAGAAAGAAAGAAAGAAAGAAGAAAGAAAGAAAGTATATGTCCCCAAAGATGTGAAAATGCATGTTGAACTCCTGCTAGTGATCTCTCAAATTTCAGGTTGAAGGGCCAATATAGGATTAGATTCAGATGCTTCTTTATTGATGAGGACCTATCAATGGTCGTTAGATATGATCCTTTCAAGTTAGAATATTTGTGGCAACTAAATGCCCAGAGCTGGATGGTATCGGCCTTGCTTCTGTATTCATAGAAATAGGAGATTTCCCATCAAAGTTTCAGGAGTTAATTATGGAAACAGAAAAGCTTTTGGTTTAACAGCTATATATTTCACCAACGACTTTTCTTTCTTCTGTTCAATCCTATCTGATTCCCAGAGACTGCCCGGATAAGTCCAAGGAGTTTTCTTGGCAAGGTTGAGGGAGGGGGGGACTGGTCCAAAGTGACCCAACTGGTTTGTGTCCAAAGCAGGACTAGAATTTACCATCTCCTGGTTTCTACTGTAATGTCTTTGATATTACATGCTCTCTCATTGCATCCCTTACAACTCTTATTATTCTATTCTATTCTATTCTATTCTATTCTATTCTATTCTGTTCTGTTCTGTTCTGTTCTGTTCCTTCTTTTTCCTATGACTATTTGCCCTCAAGAATCAGCATTGGGCAGGGATGAACAATAATCTTATCAAGTAGAAATAGTGAGTCGGCCTTGCCAAAGTTCGAAGGCTTGTTAGTACACAGAGAGCTGAAGACTGGACAAGGAAGTTTTTTTTTTAATTAGCTAAAATTTAAAATATTCAAAGGCAATATCCCAAAAGTGCTTTTTCCACCTCTTTTTAAATACATTTAATTAAATATTTCAATATTGAAGAGTATTCGGAGACTTCAACTCATCCAGAATGCAGCCGCGTGAGCGATTGTGGGTGCACCTCGGTACACCCACGTTACACCTATCCTCTGCGAGCTGCACTGGCTACCGATCGGTCTCCGGATACGCTTCAAAGTGCTAGTCGTAACTTATAAAGCCCTCCATGGTATTGGACCTGGGTACTTGAGAGACCGCCTGCTGCCAATTACCTCCCAAAGACCCGTCAGATCACACAGGGTCGGCCTCCTCCAGGTTCCGTCTACCAGCCAATGCCATCTGGCTACTACCCGGGGGAGGGCCTTCTCTGTAGCAGCTCCGGCCCTTTGGAATGAACTCCCCGCGGAGATTCGGACCCTCACCTCTCTCCAGGCCTTCCGGAAAGCCATCAAAACCTGGCTGTGCCGGCAGGCCTGGGGTTGATGAGTTCCCCTCCCCTCTCGACTTGTATGACTGTATGATTCTTGTGTATTTTAATTACGTGTATTGTGTTTTATGTCCCCTTTCCCCCTTTGAGTTGTTCGTCGCCCTGAGTCCCTCCCGGAGAAGGGCAGCATACAAATAAACTAAATCTAATCTAATCTAATCTACACCACATTTCCATTTTTAACAGTGTTCCAGTATCGATATCGCTTATATTTATATCATGGCTATTTCAATTTCAATTGTATACATCGCTATTCCACATGCTGTATAATTATTCATATATGTACATAATACCCTTTAATTTGAACATATCAATATTTATAAATATGTGCAATATCTTTTCATTTTAGTATACCTCTTAAATCGTCTTTATGGACATTCTTTACATCTATTTTCTAGCCAATTGGACTATACGTTCCAAATCATAGAATAGTCTGTTTCTTTTCTACCTTTTAATTCCATGGTTTACCATTCTATCTCAGCACAATCAAGCACCTTTTCTATTACTATTAGATCAGATGGAATATTATACTGTTTCCAATTTTGAGCAAATGTAATTCTAGCCACAGTTACTATATGGAATATAATATACTGCATTTCTTTACTTAGGTCTTCTCTTATTGTAGAAAAAGTTCCGGTTTCAATTCAATTTTTTTCTTTCGTGATTTCTTCTAACCACATCTTTATTTTGATCCAATATTTCCTGGCTTTTGGGCATATCCACTACATATGGCATGATGAAACCTCCTGGTAAGTCCTCTCAAAAGTCCTTTTTTTTTCCAAGAAGCAACTGGACTTCCTTGTTTTTCCTTGAAGACATTTCACTTCTCATCCAAGAAGCATCTTCAGCTCTGACAGGATGGTGGGAAATGGAAGGATTTATACACCTTACAGAAAGCTGGTCATTTGCAGTGTCCTCACCACTACTCACTTGAGTAATGCTTCTGGTTTCTATAGTCTGCATTTTTTCCTCTGGAAATCCCTTCCTACTCTCACACCATTCAAAGGGTGTTCATCCCAAATTGTATAGCTAAAAGTCTTTTTCAATTGGACTTCCTTGTTTGTCCTTCAAGATGTTCCACTTCTCATCCAAGAAGCTTCTTCAGCGCTGGCTGGATGGTGGGGAATGGAAGGATTTATACTCCTTGCAGACAGCTGGTCATTTGCATCCTTTGAGAGGGTCATTGAGGCCACTTGGAGGTTTGTCTATGACCTCAGGGTCACCTGAGTGGTGCAAATGGGTGTGGAGCTATCTTAGAACTGCTGAAAGCACTGTGTGGTGGAGCTGAGCTTTCTGCAGGATGTTTTCTGCTCTATTGTCCCAAAGGTGCTTTTTCAAGACACAACTGGATTTTCTTATAATAAAACAGCCATGTCTGTATTATTGCCAAGATCCTAATATCACAAGGAAGTCGGTTCAGCTTTAAGGACATTTGAGCAACATGACATCCGACTAACCTCCTTGACCTTTTCGAGAAATGTCTGCTTGTTTATGGCTGCAAATTTAGAACTAGACTGACACGGTTCAAATTCTGCAAAACAAAAACAATGAACAGTTTCATCTCCTGAAACTCATATAGGATAAGGAGTCATTGAATGCTGTGAAAATATGTTGAATCATAAGTCCTTGTCATCAAACAACAAGAAGGTTGCCCAATTATTTACGAAGTTAAAATAATTCATTTAGAATTAATTTGGAAGATTTATTTATTTTTATATCGCACTAGCTGATAACCCGGCGTTCCCCGGATCTTTATTTATCCCAATCTTATATTGGACAGGAAAAGGAACAAATTATAAGTGACTATGTAAGTGTGGAATGGGCTGGTCTCCCTCCTTCCATTAACGTTGCTGCAATTCCTGAAGAGGTGATGACAAGGGCAACTTCTTCCTGAGTCCTGATTTCTGCGACAATTTAATTAGTTAAAAATGTTTTCCCTCTGCCCCCTTGTGGAGTACTAATGTTGGATTTTCCCCCTTATCAGAGGGAGCCCCTTTGTGGACTACTGTGAAGCTGTTATCATAGCAACTCCACTGTGCTGTACAGTAAAAGTCATTTTAAGGCAGTACGGTAGAAATCATTTTACAGCACAACAGGCTGTATCTTAACAGAACACACACATCGAGGGGTGCTAGGGGTGTCTTACCCCCACAGAATTTTTTTTCCAGAGAGTAAATCATCTGTGTACCAAGTTTGGTTGAAATTGCATTAGGCACTCCAGAGTTATGCTGGAACACACACACACACACACACACACACACACACACACACACAAACACAAACACAAACACAAACATGGAGAGAGAGAAAGTTATTTATATAAATATAGATATAGATTTCTACGCTAAGTGGCTCTTGTATAGAAGTCTACATTAAATCATTTAATTTAATTGATTATCACAATCTGGATCAGTTTTCCAAAATGAATTGGTAATACAGACTGGATTTATCAGGTTTCACATATTCCTAATGGATACTTTAATAATCCAGAGCAGAAAAGAGTAGTGGCTAAAAATCTCATAACAAATTTCAATGATAGTTGTCAAGCTTTATCCTCTGATAATGATCTAGTTTTGCAGCCAATTTTGTCCCCATTATGTAACAAAACATAGTAAAATTATACATGCCAGTAAGAGTTTATGTTTTCCCATGTTAGTTGTTGGGAGGATGTAACTCCAGTTTTCTCAGAAAACATGTCAGAAGTAGAAAGTAAAACCATATATAAATAAAGCCATTATCTACACCAGCTGCATCCAAATATTTTTTGAACTAATAACCTAGATGCAAACTGAGTTGATCTACTAAGATATTGAGATTTCAAAAAGAGTGCAGAGAAGAGCAATGAAGATGATTAGGGCAATGGAGGCTAAAACATATAAAGAACGGTTGCTGAAACTAGATATGTATAGTTTGATGAAAAGAAGGACTAGGGGAGACATGATAGCAGTCTTCTGAGCTGAGGTGGCGCAGTGGTTAAATGCAGCACTGCAGGCTACTGCTAGATCAGCAGTTCAGCGGTTCAAATCTCACCGGCTCAGGGTTGACTCAGCCTTCCATCCTTCTGAGGTGGGTAAAATGAGGACCCAGATTGTTGGGGGCAATATGCTGACTCTCTGTAAACCGCTTAGAGAGGGCTGAAAGCCCTATGAAGCGGTATATAAGTCTACTGCTATTGCTATAAGTCTACTGCTATTCCAGTATCTGAGGGGCTGACATAAAGAAGAGAGAGTCTAGCTAATCTCTAAAGCACCTAAGGATAGGACAAGAATCAGTGGATGGAAACTAATCAAGATTAGTCCATCAAGGAGAAAAGCAACTTAGAACTAAGAAGAAATTTCCTGATAGTTAGAACAATTAAACAGTGGACCAACTTGCCTCCAGAAGTTGTGAATGCTCCAACACTGGACGTTTTAAAGAAGAGATTGGATAACCATTTGTCTGAAGGGGTATAGGGTTTCCTGCCTAAGCAGGGGGTTGGACTAGAAGACCTCCAAGTCCCTTCCAACTCTTCTATTCTATTCTATTCTATTCTACTCTACTCTACTCTACTCTATTCTATTCTACATTTTTTATTCTATTCTATTCTACATTTTTTATTCTCTTCTACATTGTTTCAATTCCATTTCATTCCATTCTATTCTATTCTATTCTATTCTATTCTTTCTTTTTTGTGATAAACTTCAAAAGCCGTTCCCCAGCTAGTTATTATGAAGCTCTTCAAGTCTATTTGGGACAATTTTCAAAAAACCAATAAAACAGAACAAAAGGTCATCTTAAACTAGTGTATAAGGTCCGCAACGCAGCTACTACTTCTGTGTAGAAACTCCACTATGCAAATGGATCCCCTTCTTCCAGGCTTGGAAATGGGGAAACAAAATTTCTATGCCGCTTTCCTTTCATGTTACATCCTTAATCTTCTGCAGATTAACATACCCTGAAGTTATGTGAGCTCATTAGTACCCTCATTAAATATTATTTTACCCTTCAATTTCTGTAATAAAGCATATAGTATGAACACTTTTACAAGTGACCCAGTATCTATTGTTTGCTTCCTTCGATCTTTGCTTGCAATATATGAAGTTTGAACTACCCGTGTCCTTTCCCTTCCAGGAAGCAGGACTCAAGTGAGTCTTGTTATTATTCCAAATACTTTTCTGCATAATTTCCTATCTTCCATATAGTCCAGTGATGGTGAACCTTTTCAGCACCAAATGCTGCACTCCAGAAAAGCTGAATGTTCAGGTTCTAGCATACATGCACCCCTGCCAATCAGCTAGCCGGCATGCATGCACAAGCCAGATTTTGGCACAGTCGCGTGCAAGAAGGGAAGGGATCATGCTCTGGAAAAGCCAAACTTCTGGATTCTGGCATGTGCACCTGACAATGAGCTGGCTGGCAGTGCATGCACGCACCTGTTTTCAGCATTGCTGCACATGCACGCCATAAACCAGCTTTCGACAGCTGATCGTCACACACACATGCACACCATAACCCCGGAAGACAAACAGGTCAGGCAACATGTGCCGGGCAACATGGCTTCACATGCCACTTTGGGCATACATGCCATAGGTTTGCCACCACAGATATAGTATGTTTAATAATAATAATAAAAAGCCCTTTAATTTCTTTTTGCATGTTATTCTCCAAGCTTTCATGTGTTCTTTTATTAAACAAATATTCCCTCTACCCAAGGAAACAGCTTCCAGATACACGGCATGCAAACTAGTAATAATAATAATAATAAAATCTTTAATTATATTGTTCCTATCCTGCATGTACACAAATCCCAGGGACTGCTAGAAAGCTTTATGTCCCAGAAGACAATCAGCAAGGACAGAGAGACTGATTTAGTATTTAGTGCATGGAGAACAACTTAATTAAGTGATACTTTAGAAATAGCATTGAAGCATTGTTACAGGCACTGCATTTGGGCATGTATCTCATTGTTTTGACAAATGTACTGGGAGAATTGCTTTGTAGCTAGTTATGTTTCTGGAATACGACTGGCTAGGACTTGTTATTGCTGTCACCCAAGGAGGAATTACGCAATCATTTTAAAACAGGAGGAGGAGAAGAAAAAGAAAGAAGAAAGAGGAGGAGGAGGAGGAGGAGGAGGAGGAGGAGGAGGAGGAGGAGGAGAAAAAGAAAGAAGAAAGAAAAGGAGGAGGAGGAGGAGGAGGAGGAGGAGGAGGAGAAAAAGAAAGAAGAAAGGAGGAGGAGGATAAGAAAAAGAAAGAAGGAAGGGGAGGAGTGGAAGAAAAGATTTCTGATTTTTTTTTCCTTTTCTTATTTTAGTAGATGATAGCAGGGAGAAGGAAAATATGGCTTGGGATATTAATTGGAACTCTTGCTTGAAGAATTGTGTTAGAGGTGGTGATACTTGTCAAATAGATTTAAAAGTATAAGTTAAACTCAAAGACAGAAGGGGAAAGAGAGTATTCTACTCGATCAGTACTATGTTAATAACTGCTGAGTACAATTTATGGGTGACATTTCGAAAAATCTTGTCTTGGAAATACCATCCAAATCCTGATTGATTTCTCCCCCTCATTTAAATGGATGACAAGATAGGTTGATTGAGACAATTGTTTTATGACGCATGCTTACCTTTACCTGATATATGGCCAAACGTAGCACAGACTTAGTTTTCTACCTTTTTTTGGTTTTTTGTGCAATGAAATGTAAAAATAGAATAGCACCAGCAGTGGAGAACGAAAAGAATGCAGCTTCTTTTCCATGTTCAATGCAACAGAAAGAAGACAAGCTGTTTTCTCTTCCATCCGATTCAGCAAAAAACATTTGAAAGCAAGCAGGATAAGGGTTTGGTGCAATGCTACTCTGTAATAACACGGTGGCTCAGTGGCTAAGAAGCTGAGCTTGTCAATCAGAAAGGTCGGCAGTTTGGTGGTTCGAATCCCTAGCGCCACATAACAGAGTGAGTTCCTGTTACTTGTCCCAGCTTCTGCCAACCTAGCAGTTTGAAAGCATGTAAAAATGCAAGTAGAAAGAGAGAAACCACCTTTGGTGGGAAGGTAGCAGCATTCTGTGCACCTTCGGCATTTAGTCATGCTGGCCACATGATCACGGAAATGTCTTCAGATGGTGGTGGTGGTACTAGAAAATGAGAAGTATTTATTCCCAGAATAATAAACAATGTAATATTTTTTTCCTTCTTAAATTTAAGATGTAAGATTAGTTTGATCCAAAGTGATTGGGGGGGGGGGTTGGATGTCAACTCTGACAATGTTTTTGTACTGTGAGTTTTGAAGAGCTGTCTAATACTACATTCAAAGAGAGTGTAAGGAGTCATTCAGTTGGAAACACCTATAAGCTGGAAACTTGCAAAATGTCACAATAATAACACAAACCAGGGATGGCCAACTTTTGCGTTCTTGGGAACTGTTCTGTTTCCCTGGCAGGAGACAAGCGGCTGGAAGTGAAGTCTGATGCTCAGGCTGACCCCTTCACAAGCATTCATGCTTCATAATAAAGTTGACAGCTTCTACAGTGAGAGTGTCAATATTTTGAAAGATCTATGCTCAAAAACACAGGCTGTTCAATTGTGCAGTTATGTATTCCACACTTGTATTGTCAAAAACAACAGTAGGAGAAGTAGTGATCTAACATTATGGCGAACGTTTCATTCCCAGGAAGTATTAAGCAAGAAGAACATTTGAATTTTTTAAAAACACCCTGAAAATGTTTCCAAGTTTCTGAGAGTGAAACATCTGTCAGATATTTTTCCTATCTCCTGACATGCAATTTGGTGTTTTTTTTTAAAAAAAAGGCTAAAAAATTAGAACAGGCTTAAGTTTATTACTTTACTTATCTGTACAATTAAGGTTCCTGCAGTCCCACATTTGGCCACTTGATGTTCAGTCACTGGTTAGTCAGGATGTGATTCAAGCCAACTTTGATTTGAATTTTTGGTTCAGCTGGAATTTGCAATCAATTGGCCTTTAGAATTTTTTTGTTTCTTTTCTTTTTTTAATTGAAAAAAAGTTTTTTTTCCTTTCAAATTCATTCTTAAATATACATTCTTATAATTGCTATTTAACATTTGTTAATTCATATCATTTTTCCGCCTGTATATTTACATTTTCATACTTTCTTATTTCCCCTCCCCCTGATTTAATAATGTGTCGTCTGAGTTATGTGTTTTGTTCTTTGTTCCTTTCTCTTTCTCTTTGTATCTTTTTTCAAACCAATCATGTCTCCATGCCCCCATGTCCTGTAGTACACTGATTCCTCTTTGCCCTTTATTTTCAACGTCAACCTATTCATTTATGCAAAATCTAATATCTTCTTTATTATCTCTCCTTCTGATGGGATTTTGTCTGCTTTCCAATTTTGTGCAAATGCAATTCCAGTGCTGTTATTATTTGTACAATCAAATATGAATCTTCTTTAGTATATTTCTCTGTTAGAATACCCAATAAGAATATATCTGGCTTAAATTCTATGGGCCTTGAATGTGATTGGAAGGATTGGTTTGATTTGATCAGATCAGAACAGGCCTGAGGAGAGGGGGGTGCAGCCAGTACATTGTTCTGGGGCCCATGGAGCTCAAAGGGGACCCATGAAGGGGAAATTGTCAGCCTCTATACCACTTGCTTCTATCGGCTGCAATAGTAACGGGGAGGGAGGGGCTCATGGTATTTGCGAGGGGAATCCTGCTGGTGGAGATATCTCGAAAGAGGGAGTTTTGCTCTCACCATCTTTTCCACATGCTGAAGGCTCCTGTTTGGGTTTGATCAAGGCCAACCATCTCTGCTTATCAGCTGAATGAGGCCACTTGAAGATGCATCCCACATGACACTCTTGGGGGTTGGAGATTGGACATCGGGCTGGGGTAACTGTGGGGAGGGATTTGGGTAAATGTTTGATATGTACAAGTTTGCACCTTTTTGCCTCAGATCTTGCTTTTCATTTCATATTCAGTAAAAGTACCTTTTCTCTAACTAATCGGAGTTCGGGGTTCCTTTCTTGGATGTTGAATGAGGCACGCCTGACAGAAATATTTTAAAACATTTTGACGAAACCAAATTTTTAAAAAGAAAAACAATACTGGATATATACTTCACACTCTGTATGTATAGCAAAACTGCCTTGCAGCCTTGTTTGACATAACCTCTATTAATCTGAAACTCAGCAGCCAGTTATTTATGTAACTTATTGAATTTAAATTTCATTACTTCTTGATTTAAGTTTGCAAGTTTAGTTTCATTTCATTTATGAATATATTTTATATTTCCTTTCAGTTTATGAATGGTTATGAAATGTCACCTCAAAAATGTGGAGCTCAAAAACACCAGGAAAAAGAGAAATGGGGTGAGGTGAATAAAAAGGGGCAACAAACACTTTTTTCAATTTGGCGTTAAATGCAAAAGAAGCGAAACCAACCAGAATGAAACTTTTAATTCAGAACAAGGTGAGGCAAGGGCAGAACTGAAACAAAGATCTGACTCTCATGAGACCAGTCTGGATTTTCAGGAAACATCAGATTAAATAAATACTCAATTTAAAGATTTAGAGAAACAATTGAGTTTAATTGAATAATTGAATGTTAGTGATGAGAGCACTTCACTGTCTACAGAATCTGGGCATGCAGATAAAGTGAAGAGAAGAGGTCATCATTTGAATTGTTGACTTCAATCACCTCTCAAGGCCTCTGCCTTTGAATCAAACGTGGAGTAGTTTTTTCACACCAAAATTAAACTGAAGGACAAACTTTTTTCCATATTCATGAAATCCTTCCTTTCCTCCTTGTCCTGCCCCTCCAGTTCCTTCTCCACCTTCTTCTCCTCCACCTTCTCGTTCTCTGCCATCTCCTTCCCTTTCTCCTTCCCCTTCTCTTTGTTCTGTCCCTTCCTCTTCCTTCATTCCTTCTTCCTTCCTTCCTTCCTTCCTTCCTTCCTTCCTTCCTTCCTTCCTTCCTTCCTTCCTTCCTTCCTTCCTTGGTCAATGCTATTTCTGTTTTATGTCTCTGAACCATAGATTATATGAGTTTCAGAAAAAGGACATGGCCTTGCATATTAATAATAATTATTAATAAGATTATCAGGCTCACCCACCAGTTGGATGCCCACACAAACACACTCATATGTACATGCAAATACACACACAAACCCTTTAGGAAAGCAAGTCATTAATTTCTGTAGAAATAACACGAGAGGACAAGGGTTGCATATTATCTCTGTTGGGAGTTATGATTAAAAGTATGTAACTGCATTGGAAAGAAAGAGACAAGACTGAGAAGATCAAAAAGCAACAGATGGCACTACACCAGGAGCGTAACTAACAGGAAATGTGACTTTTCTAAAGACAGTTTTAGAATGGAAGCCAAGTGTAACCTAGCAGATGAGTGTCGCTGTTTTTTTTAAAGCATGCTGAGATGAAGATCCTGGATGCAAAACAAGATAATATGGAAGAACAAAAATACTAAGGAAGTTATTTTCCTCCGCAGGTAGATTACAGAACACCTGTATTTCTCCTACATATAGGGATATTGCCTTTAGCTTGTTTTACTTCATTAAAGACATAAATTTGAGACAATACCAAAGAATAACACGGCACGAGAAAAAACAATGGGGATTTTTTTTTGTTTTTGGGTTGACAGATGATGCACAGTATGAAGTCACGTCTCTACAAATATCATATACTGAAAATATGTTACATTTTTAAAAAAAAAATGTGTGACACACCCAGCATAAGGTCAGCTGCAACCCTCTATCAGCGTTCCAAGTATCATGTAGAATTAAATCAGAGTCCAAGGCAAAACGATCCTTAAAGTTCCAATTTAATAAAGCAGACATCTTAGCACATCTGTGTTAATCCCAATTCTGGAAATGACATCAGAATCCCACCCAGTTAAAAGTTCATGATCTTGTCCCCACACCCACAATCCATCACATGGTCCAATCTTCTTCTTTCATGCTGGCGTCTCCACCCAGCTGCTTCCGGTCAGGTGTAAAAGTGCGGAGACAAAAGATGACCTTGGCTTCTAGTAAAGAATGCAAACAATACATTCCACAATCCTACTCCTGTCTATTCCCCCCTCCCATCAACTATACTAATGAAACAGCATAATGAAATAAGAGAAAGTGTGGCAGGCCAAAGTTCTAAAAGGAATATAATTGCAGGCCTGACACCCTCCTTACCTTCTGAAAGAATCTAAAAATCTGGTCTCTTCTAGTTGTCTTGGGGTTCCAATGAAGGGAGGGGTTCACATTGGGGGTGATTGATAAATATGATCAGTGGACCTCAAAATTTGGTTTGCCTGTACCTGATTGTCACATGTCCAGCAGAAGTATAAAAATAGGACCTAGATGTTTCATGCCCCTGTTTAATGGCATAATCATGATTAGGGATTCCTGGGTGTTGAAGATTCATTGGTAGCGTCTGATCTAAAGTAATGTAATCAGAGCAAATATCATTTGATTTTCTGGTAGGCAGCTTCTGGAATTCATGTGTGAACTGGCTTTGTGGTGTTATCTATTAGTTTAAATATCATTTTCTACTCTCTAACAATCCCTTAAAATCCTTCCTTCTTTCTTTCTTTCCTTCCTTCCTTCCTTCTTTCCTTCCTTCCTTCCTTCCTTCTCTCCCTGCCACCCTCCCTCCCTTCTCTTCAATTCCCGCCCTTTTGTTTCTGCGTTTTCTTGTTTCTTTCCTCTTTCGTTTCATTCTAAATATTAGTTCTTGGGGTTTTCTTTCTTTCATTTTAAAATTTTTAATAAAGTTATTAAGAAGGATGGGAGGAAGAAAAGAAGGAAGGAAGGAAAAGGAGGAGGAGGAAAAGGAGGAGGAGAGTGGTGGCGGTGGAGAGGGAGGTTGAGGAGGGAAGGTGGTGATGGAGGAGAATGAGGAGGTAGAGGAGAAAGAGAAGAAGGAGGAGGAGGTGGAGGAGAAGAAGAAGAAGAAAAAGTAGTAGTAGTAGTAGTAGTAGTAGTAGTAGTAGTAGTAGTAGTAGTAATTGAACAGAATAAGTGTAATAGGCCTCTTCTCGTGAGCCGTATAAAAAGAAATGCTGCAACTTGTAGAAACACACTTCTTCTCAGGTTATTTCTCACCCTGAAATTAGAAAGCAAATGACATCAACATTTAATACCTCCCTGAGGTATTTTGCCACAGCAACAAAATATAGAAACGAGGCAAGAGAAAGCTTGCTTTGTTTTCCTATGTTGTTTGCCTAGAGGGACTCCAAGTGCAGCATGCTTTTTATCATGGGGAAACCCAAGAGCTATGAGTGGGTGTCTTTTCTCTACTGGCTCACCATGCTATGAAAGGTGCCTTGAACACTGATGAGCTTGCCTTTCAAAATTAGGGAAAACATCCATTTGTCAAGGCCTGCAGACCGGAGGAGTCCTTGAGTTCATCTGGGATTGATCTCCTTCCTCTAGCCTTCTGACATCTCTCTTCTGCTGGGGTCAGCAGCACCGAATGTGGGAACCACTTCTAAAGGAGTAATGGTTTATGGACTTCACGCACATGAATATATGGAACAAGGACTGCAGGAAACATCAGGAAAAAGAATGAGGGTATCAAACCCTTCACCATGAATATGCATCAGACAACAAAATCAACAGACTCTCTGCAGAATCGAGGGGCATGGTTCTAAATCTTGGTGTACTGCTAAGTCTCTTTTAGGGCCGGGAAGTCTGTTTATCGTAAGTCTGTGGCTAGAAATCTCTGTAGAGGTAACTAACTTCAATGAAACCACACTACACATTTTGAGTTTTAATCAGTAGGGGTAAAAGCAAGCAAAGGGTGATATTTCTCAGGTTTGCTAATGATATGCATCAATTCAAAGAGGAATCTCCCATGACTATTCTCCTGAATGATGTTGCACCAGGAAAAAAACACAATCTACCCTATTTTTCGGACTATAAGACACACCGGAGTATAAGACGTAAATTCAGAAGAAAAAACAATTGCATTCTGCAGGCCTCCCAAACCCTATGCACGCCTCTTTTTTTTTTTTGCAAAAAAAAGGGGAAATGCAGAGGGTTTGGGAGGCTTTTAGAGTGCTCCTGGGGGCTGGGGGGGGGCAAAAATGAGCAAAACCAGCCCATTTTTTGCTCATTTTTGCCCTCCCCAGCCCCCAGGAACACTTTGCAAGCCTCCCAAACCCTCTGCATGTGTATTTTTGCAAAGGGGGCAGGGTTTCAGTAGGTAAAAAATGCTGTATTCAGTGAATAATTCGCACCCAGATTTTCACTCTCTTTTTTTTGGGGGGGGGAAGGTGTGTCTTATACTCTCAAAATACGGTACTTTATATTTCTGTGTTCCACCCAATACATAGTGATGCGTTTTTTTCTTAACTCTTAAAATATATGGTTTAAAATAGAAGGCATAGACTGTGGTAGATGGCACAAAACCGTCCTCCTTAAGTCATGAAATTCACTGAGTGATTTTGATACGCATACTTTTTAAGCTATTTTAACGTACAGATTTGCATATATAAAATAGATATTATATGTACCTAAATGCATGTAAGGACAGAGACAGCTATTTAAATGATAAAATTCATAAAAAGGTCCCTTTCTTTCCAAGGGAAAATAAAATTGATTATTGAATCCTCTTACTTGTTATTGCATTGTAATTTAATTTAATTAAAGTCAAAATGAAAGGAGAGATAGGAGACAGAATGCCATCTATTATTTACTGGTCATGACCTGGTTATTACTGAACTTTCAATGAATTGAATTATGAATTAAACAATTCCAAATTAATATGTTGCAATCTACTAGGGGAGGAAGAGGAGGAGAAGGAAGGGAGGGAGGGGGAGGAGGAGGAGGAGGAGGAGGAGGAGGAGGTGTATTTAGAAAATTTAGCTTTTAAAGAAGAAATAAAAGAAATCTTATAAAAACTTATTCACGAAGAGCTGATGACACACATACTGGGGCCATTTGACCTTTCAGATTTCAAAATCTTTTTAGAAATTCTTTGTTTTCAACCATAGATACAAAGAGAAAAGAAAGAAAAAAGGAGGAAATGTGCTTCTTGGTTGGATTGGGACCAACATCTTTTTCACAAATACAGATCAAAACCCACGAATCAGTTGCAAATTATCTACTAAACATAACGTGTTTTGATTCTTTAACTACATCAAAATATATTCCGTAGTGCTCTACCATGGCAACAAGGACAAAGCATTAGGCATATTGGGTGGGATAGAATCAACCAGGCTGGTTAGAAGAAGAAGAAGAAGAAGAAGAAGAAGAAGAAGAAGAAGAAGAAGGAGAAGGAGAAGGAGAAGGAGAAGGAGAAGGAGAAGGAGAAGGAGAAGGAGAAGGAGAAGGAGAAGGAGAAGGAGAAGGAGAAGGAGAAGAAGAAGAAGAAGAAGAAGAAGAGGGGGAGGCCCTTGCTCATCACCTGAGCTCCTCATGTCCACTGCTTTCCCTCTCTTGGTCATCCTGCCCACTTTCCTCCCTGCTAGCAAGCCATCCCGACCCTGAGGGGCCCTGGGCTGCCTCGATCTGCTCCTCCCCACATTCCTCAGAAGCCAATGAAGCTGCTTCCTCGATCTCCGTCAGCTGCAGCTCCAGCTCATCCTCCTCTGCAGATTCAGGCTCCGATGGGGGCATGACTTAAGAGCCGAGGTGGCGCAGTGGTTAGGGTGCAGTACTGCAGGCCACTTCAGCTGACTGTTATCTGCAGTTCAGCGGTTCAAATCTCACCGGCTCAAGGTTGACTCAGCCTTCCATCCTTCTGAGGTGGGTGAAATGAGGACCCAGACTGTGGGGGCGATATGCCGACACTGAAAACCGCTTAGATAGGGCTGAAAGCCCTATGAAGCGGTATATAAGTCTAACTGCTATTGCTATTGCTATGACTTAAATGTGGAAAGTTGGTTCATGGGCAGAGATTCTGTGAAACCCAGAAGAAAGTGAAGATAGTTAGAAATGCCAGCATTAAAAAAAAACACTCCAAAATATTATTGATCAGTAATTATAAAATGCCACTGTATATGGATGACCCTGGCGATGCTCTACTCCCAAGGAACCGATATGTTTCATTAAAAAAAGAAATGTGGTGGGTCTGAACACCGCTGGGCACAATATTAATAATCATAATAATTTCCTACAATGGATGCTATAAAAGGAGAAGACCATTTCTAACCGTCTCTGACTGTAAGCAAATTGACAAGAAAATTGTAATGTTATTATTTTAGCCACGTTTCTGTATTTTGAAAGCAAGCGTAATATTGAATTTTTTACGGGTGCATGAAAGTTCTTCCCAAAATTGCCTTCCTTCAATACTAATAGAGTTAGGGCCACTTATTTGAACACAGTCAATGTGCAATTCAATAGCAGGCCTGGGGAAAAATGGAATTAAAATTGCACTTATGTGATTAGTATCTTCTTCTTCTTCATCATCATCACCGCTATCAAGATCATCTTGATTCACAACCAGCTTTATCTTTCTGGCTTCGTGTTTTTCCATTCAAAAGCAGAGCCCGCAGACTTTGCAAACCGATCATGCAGATTGGGGAAGAATATTCTCACTCACATATATGTGAACCTGCTTCCGATTATATAGGCCACACTTGGAATACTGCATCCAGTTTTGGTCGCCATGATGTAGAAAAGATGTGGAGGCTCTAGAAAGAGTGCAGAGAAGAGCAACCAAGATAATTAGGGGACTGGAGGCTAAAACATATAAAGAACAATTTCTGGAACTGGGTATGCCTAGTTTAATGAAAAGAAGGACTCGGGGTGACTTGATAGCAGTCTTCCGATATCTCAGGGGTTGCTACAAAGAAGAGGGAGTCAAGCTATTCTCCAGGGCACCTGAGGGCAGGACAAGAAGCAATGGATGGAAACTAATCAAGGAGAGAAGCAACCTAGCACTAAGGAGAAATTTATTGACAGAATAATTAATCAGTGGAACAACTTGCCTCCAGAAGTTGTGAATGCTCTATGTTGGATAACCATTTGTCTGAAATGGTATAGGGTTTCCTGCCTAAGCAGGGGGTTGGACTGGAAGACCTCCAAGGTCCTTCTAACTCTGTTATTCTATTCTGTTCTGTTCTGTTCTGTTCTGTTCTGTTCTGTTCTGTTCTGTTCTGTTCTGTTCTATTCTATTCTATTCTACTCTACTCTACTCTACTCTGTTCACCACAATATAAAAAATATGTTGAAACTCTGGAAACAATGAAAAGCAGAGCAATAGTGGTGATTAGGAGGGCTGAAGGCTAAAACATATGAAGAGTGGTTGCAGGACTATGGTTATGTCCAGTCTAGTGAAAAGAAGAACTGGGTGACATGATAGCAGTGTTACAATATTTGAGGAGTCCAAAGAAGAGGCAGTCAAGCTGCTTTCCGAAGCACCTGAGGGCAGGACAAGAAACAATGGATGAAAACTAATCAAGGAGAGAAGCTACCTAAAAGGAGACATTTCCGAACAGCGAGAACAATCAACCAGTAGATTATCTTGCCTTTAGAAGATGTGGATGCTCCAACATTGGAGGTTTTAAAGAAAGGACGTCTTAATTATTAATATTATGCCCCACAGTATTCAAACCCATCACATTTTTTATAAATGAAATACAACAGTTTCTTGAGAGTAGAGCATTGCCAATATACAGTGGTATTTTATAATTACAGATCAATAATAGTGTCAGTATGAAAGCCATAGTTTGTTATTTTTAAGTCAGCATTTCTAACTAGCTTCACTGCCTTCTGAATTCTCACCTACCCTTCTCCCTTTCCAGCATCAATTTGTCTGAAATGATTTCCTGCTTGAGCAGGGGGTTGGACTAGAAGATCTCCAAGGTCCCTTCCAACTCTGTTGTTCTGTTATTCAACTGGCTTACGTGGTTATCCGCTTGTACAAACCTCCTTTTTGAAAAAAAAAAGAGAAATAACTCTCTTCTCATAACTCTGATACTGTTTCTCAGACTTGGCTGCCCATTCAACACAGTTGTACAGAGGAGTAAATATAATTTAGCTCATATTTGCCACATCCATAATTTTAAAAGACTAGCCAGGAATGAATTGGTTCCTTCCCTTGGCAGATAAGAAGGAGAAATAAATGCAATGGCTTAAAAGTATCATACTGCTGGCATACACACCACAAAAATTGTGGCATTGCAGACTGCTGCATAAATAATGAAAGCAGGCTCAAGGCTCCATGCAAAGCAGACCATAAATCATTCCAGAACAGTCAGTAATATGTGTCTGCTTGTGAGTTTGCTGTCTCCTTCCTATGTCCTTTCATCTTACGTCCCATTATGAAGTTTCTGTTCGGTGCAATTGATCAGGTTGGCTTTTCCCCTCTTTTGCAGGATGCAGGAGTTGCCTACAGATTAAAAGCAAAGTTGCAGATGTTGTTATCGGCTTGAAAAGTTAATTCAGGGGAGGAAAAAAAACAAGCCGGCAAGGACAAGATTACTTCTTGTCTTTTTTTCATATGCAGATGATTGGCTTTGCTGAATTTTAAATAAAAAATGGCCCTGGTGAAAATCTATCTGAAAAAATCTGACTTGGAATAACAGGGTTGGAAGGGACCTTGTAGGTCATTTATTCCACCCCTCTGCTCAAGCAGGAGACCCTATATCATGTCTTACATGTGGCTGTTCAGTCTCTTCTTGAAAGCCTCCAGTGATGAAGCTCCCATGACTTCCTCTGCCCCCATTGACACTATTTGGGTGACCCTGAGAGCACAGATAAACTTCCAAGTGGCCTCGAGGACTGTCAGAGAGAGAGAGAGAGTACTAATGATCCGATGGCTGCAAAAAATATAAATCCTCCCATTCTCCACCATCCAATCAGAACTAAAGAAATGTATTGGATGAGAAGTGAAACATCTTCAAGGAAAAACAAGAAAGTCCAAATGCCTTTTGAAAACAGCACTTTTGGGTCCTAAAAGAATGCTTCGCTCTCTTGCCACAACTGTTATGTATTGAATGTATGCAGTTGTGTTAACTGTGCTAAAGTGAAACTAACCTTTAGATGACCCTAACTGTTAACTGTGCTAAAGTGAAACTAACCTTTAGATGACCCTAACTGTTAACTGTGCTAAAGTGAAACTAACCTTTAAATGACCCTAACTGTTAACTGTGCTAAAGTGAAACTAACCTTTAGATGACCCCAACTATTTTGCAAGCAAATATAGAGCATTTCTATTTGGTCACTCTTTTTCTAGTCCTATGATTGGTTAAGGCCCTGTGGGACTAGAATATAAACCAAAGGCATTTGCCTGCAGTTCCTCAGTTCCATTTTTGAGTCAATAAATGCTGTTGCAGCTGTATCTGTCTGGTTCTTGCCTACTGAAGCTGTATCTGTCTGGTTCTTGCCTACTGAAGCTGTATCTGTCTGGTTCTTGCCTACTCACAATAACAACAATCCAATTTAATTTTATTTTATTAAAAAAGTATCACTCTTTGGAGGCCTTTAAGTAAAGAAATTACTCTGGATCACTCCCGATTATTAATTGGTACATGGCCTCTTATTGCAAGCTGTGAACCATCCTAAACTACGTGTTAATCATTAATTTTAATAATGGGGGAGGGGCTCCTGAAGTAAGATGAATGTGTTTGTTTGTTGCCATTTGTAATATTCCTGTTAAGAGGTGGCTGCCTTCAACACATTAATGGGTTTGCCTCATTTCTAATTCACGATTCTCTCCGCACGTTAACAAGATCTGCGGTTCAGCCTGTAAGACAATTGTTATGGTAAACTGACTTTTGGAAATTAGCTACACACCATTTGGTCCAGAAACCTATTCCTCTGGACCATTCATGCACAAAATACCTTTGTGGAAAACCTTTTTTCCAAATGGGTAATGACTGGAACAACTCCAGATATCTGCCTGCAGAGGCCCCCTGCGTGACTGGCAGGGACACGGCCTTCTAGTCCGTAATCTTAAACCCTACAGGCAGGAGGAGGAGGGGGGAAAGAAAATATGCACTCCTGATCTCACTTCAAATCCGGATGCCGTTTTAGATAAATGCCTCTCCTTTCAGGTTTTGTTCTCAAGATGCAACGCAAAATCTAAAAGGACAAGGTGGGTTCTCTTTGCATGAAAGGATTCATCACTGTTCTTCTTCCACCCAGACTGGATTTCAGATAGCTAATGAGAGGTTCCAATTTGATGCAGAGAGAATAACAGAACAATGGTGTTGGAGAAGGTCTTCTTAGTTACAGAATTGGCTGAGGCCACACAAACTGAATTCCTCTTTGAAAAGTAGCTAGCAGAGAAATGTCCTTCTGGGTTCAGACCGCCTGCTGCCAATTACCTCCAATAGACCGATCAGATCCCACAGATTAGGCCTTCTCCGAATTCCATCTGCCGGCCAATGTCGACTGGCGACTACCCGGAGGAGAGCCTTCTCTGTGGCTGCTCCAACCCTCTGGAACGAACTCCCCGTGGAGATTCAAACCCTCACCACCCTCCAGGCCTTCTGCAAAGCCCTTAAAACCTGGCTATTCCGACAGGCCTGGGGCTAAAGAGCTTCTGCCCCCCTCCTCGAATGGTATGGTTGCTGTGTGTTTAAAATTGTGTACTGTTATGTTTGTCTTTTTATCCCCTGTCTGTACCCCCTTCCCTGACTGAATTGTGAGCTGCCCTGAGTCCCCTTCGGGGAAAAGGGCGGCATATAAATGAAATAAATCCAAATCCAAATCCAGTTCCAAGCGGGGGAAAAAGACACCGGATTCGTGGAGGCTGTTTGGAAAGATGGTTGTAATGGTGGACAGGATCACATGCCTTGAAGATGTTGGGTGAAGAAGAAGAAAAGGGAAGGGGTGTTGAGAGTGCCTGAGGTTTATACCCTCTCGGGGCTTTTGAGTTTGAGCTTGTATTCTGTTTGATTGTCAGACTCCCATGGGGCCACACAGGAGCAAATCTGTAGGCTGTCCAGAGTCCCAAGCTTGGTTGAGATGGATGACGTAATCTTCCCAGGTGCCACGTGGTGAGGTTCTGTTATTAGATGGGTCTTATTATGTCCTGGATGCCATGTCTTTTGTGTTGCAGATGAGTTGACTCAGGCCTTAATGGCCCATTGACAAAGGTGTGGGAGATGAGTTTCTATCTCCCTTTTAGGGGAAATATTCTGCCCTTTTAATATTTCCTAAAATATCTCATTTTTCTAGGAGAGGGATGTGTGCTAACTTCCTACAACAAGATAACAGAGTTGAAAGAGACCTTGGAGGTCTAACCCCTCTTCAAGCAGATGATCCTATACCATTCCAGAAAAGTGTCTCTCCAGACTCTTCTTAAAAGACTCCACTGATGAAGCACCTGTTATGTCCCAGCTGAGATCTGCCAGATGGCCTTGGCCCCATCTCTGCCTCCGATGCAGAGCCCTCATCTGAGCCTTTCCCAGTCTCCAGGACTGGCCCATTTTACTCCCCAACGTTCTCACTGTCCGACTCTGAGCCACAACACAAAGCTACATTTGCCCTCTACTAAGTTTTAGTAAATGTTGGTTGTGGCGTGACTGGCATGACTTCAGTAAGTGACATTTGAATTGTCCCCAAAGTGCTTTTTCAAAAGGCAACTGGACTTGGTATTTCCTTGAAAATATTTCGTTTCTCATCCGAGAAGCTTCTTCAGCTTCTTCAGAACTGAACAAGCTTCTTGGATGAGAAATGAAACATCTTCAAGAGAAAAAAAAAATCCCAGTTGACTTTTGAAAAAGCACTTTGAGGACAAGCATGACCACGATGACTGAGAATTTCCTGACATTTGAATTCTTTCTCTGGTCTTTTTCTTGGTACTATCAATATGCCAGTATCCCTGTAATTTCCCAGAAGCCGTCTGAAAGTAAGGACTGATATAAGAATCAGAGCTGGTGAAAGAATAAACAAAAGCAGCAATAGGCAATACATAATATTATAAGGAAATGTTGATTGATTGATTGATTGATTGATACTGCTTTTGATGGTGATGCAATATTAGTAGGTGCTAAGCTGATAGCATCATTTCACTCATCTCCATGCAACTGACCTTAAACAAATATATTTCTGTATGTGTGGGGGATATCTTTTCTAGGAAAACACCTATGGATTATGACAAACAATATATCCTACTTGCTATAACAAAACACCTTTACTTTGCTTCTAAAATTTTTTTCTTCCTTTCTTCCTTTCCTTCTTTTCCTCCCTCCTTCCTTTTTATTTCCCATCCTCCCTCCCCATGTCTCCTCCTTACTATCCTTCCTTCCTTCCCTCCTTCCTTCCTTCCTTCATTTCCTTCTTTTCCCCCCTCATTCCTTTTTATTTTCCATCCTCCCTCCCTATGTTTCCTCCGTACTATCCTTCCTTCCTTTCCTTCTTTTCCTCCCTTTCTCCTTCCTTTTTATCTTGCATCCTCCCTCCCTCCCACCCCATGTCCCTCCCTCCCTCCCTCCCTCCCTTCCTTCCTTCCTTCATCACCCACTCACCCACTCACCCGCTCACTCACTCCTTTCACCTTTTAAAATATAAACCAAAGATATATGAATATATTCTCAAAATCAAAAGTATGTTACGGTTCATGACTAAATTATGCTTTATTTTAAAATGCTAATATAGTCCATCTACAGTGGATTGGCTATTTGTGGAAGAAGATGACTGTGAGGTCAAATTCTGATCACTTGATGTCATTTGCATCCTTCATGTAGTTGATACAATTGGTGTCATTTTCAGCAAGCCCTTGATGTAATTGCCACTAATCCATTAAACTGGGGAGGTGGAGCTTAAACTCTGAGTCAAAAATGATCTTATTGTGTCTAAATGGAGATGTCCTAAACTGAAGACTTGTTCTATTAGCTAAATTGAATTGCAATAATTGAAAAAAATGAGTAACCATGTTAAGCTTGATCAAGTGATATCAAAAACTTTTGGGATGCTTTTGTCAGAAATAATCAAGCAGGTTAAAAATGTAGGACTTCATCTAACAAGCGATAACTTTGAAAGTTTATTTTATTCTGTTGGAAAAGCGGAGTGAATTATACTTCAGCTTCATTCACAGGCAGAGAAAAAATGAGGTCACTGAGAACCTGTGTCCACTGTCTTTCAGAAGGACATCATAAGATTGACTTGGCCTAGGTAAGACCATTTGCAAAGAGCTTTCTTTCCTTTCTCATTTTGTATCGTGTCTATTAGATTGTCAGCTTGCAGGTAAGATTTGTCTCTTTCAAAGTCTATTCAGTGCTTGGAAAATTTTTACTGCCCTATATACCTTTAACAACAACTCTCTTTGTGGTTATTTGCCACGGGAACAAATAACAGGAAACATTATCAAAACAGAAGGTTAAGAGGAAAACACTGGAGCAAATTCACGCAATGAAATCCTCAGTATTAGCGCTCCAACCAGGAACATTTATTTAAGCGATTTCATTCTCTCTTTCTCCTGTATCATTCTAAATGCAGCTCCTTTCCTGTTAAAAATATTCCTTCTTTGATGGCTCATGAGTCCCCAGAGTAAAGAACAACCCACTGGGAGAAAGAATTCAGCTCCTGGAAAATGTGAGATAAGTAATTGCCTATCATTTATGAATATTCATGTAAACTATCAAAATAATCTTGGCACCGAATTTATGAATTGTTATGACTCTCCAGATGTTACCAGAGCATCTACAGTCAATTCTAGTAGTGCCAAAATGTTGATTCACGGGTAATGTTTTCATCTCCGCCATGACTCCATGACATGTCCATGTTTCAACACTGGATATTGAATCATTGAGATAGGTCACTCTGATTCAAGATGTCAAATAATGTATTTTTTGTCCTTCTGTATCCTTTTTACACAGTCTAGTTAAAGCACCTACTTAAAATCCATACAGAGTACTTTGAAAGACTGAACTTTATTAAAATAGAGATTCAAGAGTGATTGCCCTCTTGAATCCAAAGAAGTTTTCATGATCATGTGGCCGGCATGACTAAACACCAAAGGTGCACGGAATCCTGTTACCTTGACTTGACTTGAGACTTTAGCGTCGGTACGGCATCGCCAATCCCTTCGCTGTAGAGTCGCATGCATCCCGAACCATCGCCACCCATTGTTTGCGATTTTGAGCGGCAGTTTTGCCATCTCTTATGGTAAAATGGATTCGCGAGAGGTCTTCTTCAATCAGCTTCATCCATGTTTTCCGTGGGGCGTTCTTATGCACCTTCCAGGTTTTGGGCACGGGTGCTTCAATGGTTATTTTGGGCCAGGAGTTGCTGTTCATTCTCCAAACGTGCCCTGCCCATCGCATTCGGTTGCGCCTTACAAGTGTTTCAATGGTTGGTTGGTTCAGGCACAGTTTCCGTATATAGACATTTGTTTTCCGATCATGTAGACTGAGCCCGCTTATGGTGCGTAGGCATCGCATTTGGAATCCTGTTACCTTCCCACCAAAGGTGGTTCCTATTTTTCTACTTGCATTTTACATGCTTTCGAACTGCTAGGTTGGCAGTAGCTGGAACAAGTAATGGGAGCTCATGCGGTTATGCGGCACTAGGGATTCGAACCGCCAAACTGCCGACCTTTCTGATCTACAAGCTCAGCATCTTAGCCACTGAGCCACCGCCTATCTGTCAGTTAATCATGGCTAACAGCTTTTTCAAAAGGCCTGGCATGGAAGTATCATTCTGTATGATTTCTAACAAGTGCAAATGTTGGAGCTTCGGAATGGGCACAGTTGTTCAGAGATAACTGCAGACTCCAACAGTTTAATGAAAACAACTAAGTCAACATTAAGCTGTTGTGATGCAAGCTCCACCATTTGTGTACTTGTGAATGATGTCGTGATGCAGGTAGAAATGGGACAGAGCTTCCATCTCAATAGCATGAGTCTCATTTTTGTCTCATTGTCCTTGCCTTTTCTGTCCCTCATGGACATTCTGTGTCCAGATAATGAACAACATCACAAAGCATGAAAAGAGTTTCAGAAATGAAATTCCAAGCCTGTAATCTTCTGTGTGCTTACCTAGGAGGAGAACTCCTTAAACAAAGTGGAATGTCCTTTTGAATAGCAAGACAAAAAAAAAATGGTAGCATTAGATGTTGCGACATCTTTTTTTTTAAGCCCCTTCAGGCACTAAAGATACTTGAAAAGTGATTCAACAGAACATTGAAAATGATGTTGACTCAACTTCAAAAGCATTTTAAACCTACCCATTGTCAATCTTTCCTTTGTAAAGGCTGAATAACAGAATGGCGTATAAAGTGAAGAGAGCCCACCAGGAAATAATTTTTTTAAAAAAAATTGAGGGAAAAGGATAAGGAAAAGTTAGCTCAAAAGCAACCTTGGGCATTTTTTTTTTCACAAGCTCATTCTTTGAAATAAAATTGGAAATGAAAACAATTATAAAATACCCATGAAGTGAAAACGTGAGCTAAGGAAAACACGATGATGGAAAATGAACCAATTTAAATATGTCATCAAAGAAGAAGCAAACAATTCAAACTATATAACTATTTTCCCCTGAACAGTGATATTTATTGGAATCCTTCCTATATTCCATGCTACAAATATCTGGTCTTTTTGTCTATTTTATCTGTCAATGTAGTGATGACAGATAGCGCCAAAGAAATGAGGCCTTTGAACTCTGGTGCTGGAGAAGACTCCTGCGAGTCCCTTGGACTGCAAGGTGATCAAACAGGTCAGTCCTAGAGGAGATCCACCCTGACTGCTCTTTAGAAGGCCAGATCCTGAAGAGGAAACTCAAATACTTTGGCCACCTAATGAAAAGGACTCCCTGGAGAAGAGCCTAAGGCTGGGAAAGACTGAGGGCAAAAGAAGAAGAAAGGGACGACAGGGAATGAGGTGGCTGGATGGAGTCACTGAAGCAGGAGGTGTAAGCTTAAATGAGCTCCAGAGGTGGTGGGCATGAAGGCCTGGAGGAATGTTGTCCATGGGGTTGCGATGGGTCAGACATGAATTCATAACAAACAACAACATAGTGATCACTACTTCCACAGTCCCGGACAACTGCTTATTTCACATTAATATGTGTTGCACACACTTAACTCAAGTTACTCTTACCTATTTTAAAAATCTGTTTAAGATTGGTTGCCTTTAGTATCTCAAACCTAACTGTAAGCTTGGTTTTCCTACTACTATTTGCATCTGTACATTTGCATCCTTTGATTATAGGATGAGCCACACAAACTCTATATGGAGTTCAAGAGAAGCTACCTTTATCTTCTATTTATTTACTGGCCATTCAAATATTCTCTGGACATTTGGCTTTGCTTGTGTTTTATTTATAAGGAATATGAAATATAACACCCTTGGAAAAAAGTAGAAGATTTCTACCAATAAAAAAAAAATGCTTAGTTGGGAAAGGAGTATTGTGTGAACTTTAACCTGTGAGTGTGGCATAAAGATGGTATATTTGGGAGGACTGGGGCTGATTTAAATGTTTGGGTTATTATTCACCTACTGACTGTAGAATTAACTTTTAATTCACCTCTCAGCATAAAGTCAGTGTGTATATTTATGAATTTGTTCAACTGTAAATGATTAATACAGACCGTCCTTAACGTATGACCATAATTGAACCCAGAATTAATTTTGCCAAGTGGGAAATTTGTTAAGTGAGTTTTTCCCTATTTTATGACTTTATTTGCCACATTTGTCATGTGAATTGGTGCAGTTGTTAAATTAATTTACCCTTGCATGTCATCACTCTGCTAAACAACTAATTCCCACATTGTCAAATTATTACTAAGACTATATTACTATTCTTCTTCTCATTCTTCCTATTACTATCTCTTCCTACTTATAACTATAACCTTGTTGCTTGTAGCTTTACAATATATATTGTTTTATTTAGTTTCCTAGTATGATTTTGATTGCTTCTTTAGTATCCTATGACTATCACTGTTGTCTCTTATGGTTCTTGATGAGTGCATTTTTTATGTACACTGAAGTCTTAGGCACTGAAGATGTTCTGTTCTATTCTATTCTATTCTATTCTATTCTATTCCATTCCATTCCATTCCATTCTATTCTATTCATTCTATATTTTATTATTCATTTTATTCTGCTGTACTCCTATTCTATTCTATTCTATTCCATTCCATTCCATTCATTCTATATTTTGTTAGTCACTTTATTTTGCTGTACTTCTATTCTATTCTATTCTATTCCATTCCATTCCATTCCATTCCATTCATTCTATATTTTATTATTCATTTTATTCTGCTGTGCTCCTATTCTATTCTATTCTATTCTATTCCATTCCATTCCATTCCATTCCATTCCATTCATTCTATATTTTGTTAGTCATTTTATTTTGCTGTACTTCTATTCTATTCTATTCTATTCTATTCCATTCCATTCCATTCCATTCCATTCATTCTATATTTTGTTAGTCATTTTATTTTGCTGTACTTCTATTCTATTCTATTCTATTCCATTCCATTCCATTCCATTCATTCTATATTTTGTTAGTCATTTTATTTTGCTGTACTTCTATTCTATTCTATTCCATTCCATTCCATTCTATTCATTCTATATTTTATTATTCATTTTATTCTGCTGTACTTCTATTCTATTCTACTCTATTCTATTCTATTCCATTCCATTCCATTCCATTCCATTCCATTCCATTCATTCTATATTTTGTTAGTCATTTTATTTTGCTGTACTTCTATTCTATTCTATTCTATTCCATTCCATTCCATTCCATTCCATTCCATTCATTCTGTATTTTGTTAGTCATTCTACTCTACTCTGTTCTATTCACATGGTTCTTAAGTAAATCCAGATTTTCCACTGACTTTGCTCATCATAAGGTCACAAAAGGTGATCACATGACCACAGGAGGTCATAAATATGAACCAGTTGTCAAATATCCGAATGTAAACCATATGACCATGGGGATGCTGCAATGGTCATAAGTGTGAAAAATGGTCATAAGTCACTTTTTTCGGGTGCAGTTGTAACTTTGAACACTCACTAAATGTACTGTGGTAAGTCAAGGACTTACCTGTATGCTGCTTCAGTCGAGCCCATCTCTGAATCACTGACACGTGATCGTAAATAAGATTTAAGAAGAACAGTATTTAAGATACAACTAATATTTTAACGCCAAAAGCACCGGTAGGAAGTCAGGCTTTACAATTATTAGATCCCTGTTAGACGGGGGAGCCGCTCATAACATGCTTACTCTCAAGGCCCGTTGAAAAGGCAGGTATGTGTGAGGTCATCTAGATTCAATAAAGAACCCTTGTGTATTTCTTTTTTCCAGAGGAGACAGATCACCTATTCAGAAAACACACAACTGCTTACAGTGGTGAATTGACCGCTGGAAGCAGTGGCGGATCAAGGCTCATTGGTGCTCTAAGCATTGAAAAATCTTGGTGTGTCCCCCCCCCCCTCCTTTGTACATACAAATCTTCATTGGTTTTTATTTTCTTTCTCAACTTATGTGGTGCCCCCTTTGGGCCTGGTGGCCTAAGGGGTTCACCCACAAAACCGAGCTCGACTAAACCGCGCCCGACTAAACCGCGTCGCTGATGTCATCAACAGGGCGACAACAGCACGGAGACAGAAGCACGCTGTAAACCCTAAACCTAAAATTAACCCCTAAACCTAAACCTAACCCCCATAAACCTAATCCTAAACCTAACCCTAAACCTAACCCTTAACCTAACCCTAAACCTAACACTAAACCTAACCCTTAACCTAACCCTAAACCTAATCCTAACCCTTAACCTAACCCTAACCCTAACCCTAACCCTAACCCTAACCCTAACCCTAACCCTAACCCTAACCCTAACCCTAACCCTAACCCTAAACCTAAACCTAACCCTAACCCTAACCCTAACCCTTAACCTAACCCTAACCCTAACCCTAGCTCTAACCCTTAACCTAATCCTAAACCTAACCCTAAACCTAACCCTAAACCTAACCCTAACCCTTAACCTAACCCTAACCCTAACCCTAACCCTAACCCTAACCCTAACCCTAACCCTTAACCTAATCCTAAACCTAACCCTAAACCTAACCCTAAACCTAACCCTTACCTTAAGTTGAATCGGCTTGCTTTTAAAGCGCTATTTAAAGCGCCCTTCTTTCTCCGCACTGGCTGTTGTCGCCCTGTTGATGACATCAGCGACGTGGTTTAATCGGGCGCGGTTTAGTCGAGCGCAGTTTTGACGGGTCACGGGCCTAAGCACATTCTTAGTCTGCTTAATGGTTAATACACCACTGGCTGGAATGGAAAAAGTTATTAATTGAGACTTATTAAGAGACAAAAGCGTTGGAAGAAATATCCATCTGGTTCAGTTCCAAGTGGGGAGAAAGACATTGAAACCATGAAGTCTGATTGGAAAGATGGTTTATTGGTGGACAGGATGACCAAGCAAGTGTCATTCTAGGTAGCTGACCACATGGAGTGGGGAGAGAGAGGGTTATTTATACACTCTCTTGGGCCTTGCTCTTGAGCTTCCTGTTCCCGTGCAAGCTATTGGCTGCTGTAGGGGTCACAGCTAACCTTGTAGGTTTTCTGAGTCAAGCTCGGTTGAAGCTTGCTGGGTGATGCACTGATGGAGCAAGTCCTACAGCAAGGGATTTGTTGCGCAATTCCTATTGTGATTGAATGGTTTTGCCCTGAAGGATAATCCCATCATCCTGGAGCTGAAGGTCTTTTGTTAAATAGGCTGGCCCAGTCTTTCTTAATGTGTACCAAATATCTGCTGGGGGCAGGGAGCTGAAGCTCTGAGTTTCTGTCTCCTTTAAGATTTCAATTCTTCTTTTAGGGGAAATATAACATACTGCTTTTTTAAATATTTGATTCTTCTAGGAGCAGAGGTGGGCTCCTACCAGTTCAGACCGGTTCGGCCAAACCAGTAGTGTTTTTGCGGCCTAGGTCACTGGAACAAGCAGCCTGCAATGCCCCCAGATTGGTTCTCCTATAGGGCCGCCATTTTGATTTTCAGTCCTGTGCATGAGCACAACAATTGTAATTGCGCAAAAATATTGTTTTCTTTTTTTAATGTTTTGCGCATGTGCCGACCTATGTTTGTGCAACTGTGCATATGCACACACCTGGCATTCACACAAGCAAAGCGAGCATGCACACACAAAATGTTTATGCACACCGAACCGGCAGTAATGCCTGGACCAACCCATCCCTGTCTAGGAGGGGTGACTTCAGAACCCATGACCTGGGAGATTTTCCTAGATTACAACTCCAGTGGGCTATGCAAACTGTGGATGATGGGCAATACAGTCTTGTTTGGGGTGATTTCTCTTAACATAATGGACGGTGTTACTTAGTTGTGTAATGAAATATCTGTAAAGAAACAAGCAAGCTCGAAAGCATCTAAAGCCATAGATTCACAACTGAAGATATGTTGTTCCTGGCCTGAGGTGAATCTGCACATTTCAATTGACCTGAAAAATCAATTGGGAAAAAAATATATCCAACTAATTCAACTTTCAAATGAGTTCAGAAAATTCATACCAAATATCATCAGTTCTATATTTCAGATGAAGCCTGATTTAGACTAATTGGGGCCAACCATCAGAAAACATATTTAGACCTGTGAACAGCATCTGGATTGGCCCCAATTGAATCCAAATCAATTTATTTACGTTCAGCTCAAAGAGGGAAGGGGGAAAACCTCCGTCCATAAATTTTAGATTCTGAATTAGTCCAAATCTATCGGTGCATGAACGCATGAATATTCATACATCATTAGACTTTGTTTCATCATTAAACTTTGTCTCTAATTCCACTGAAATGGGCAGTTTTACAAAATATGAAGCAAATAGGCAAACGAAACTGGCTTTGTATCTTTGAAAGGCAATTGATCAGAAACATGTTGAAAGAAAGGAAGAAAAGAAAAGAATAAAGGAAGACAGAAAGAAAAGAGAAAAGAACAGAAAAAAGAAAGAATGAAGAAGAAAGGCAAGAAAAAAGAAAAGAAAGAAAGAACAAAGAAAAAGAAAGAAAGAAAGAAAGAAAGGTCAAGAGAAATGTTATATGTTATTGATTTTATCTGCTGTGTTATTTTATAATTGATGATTTTTATGTTTTTATGTTGTAAGTCACCCAGAGTTGTTAGAAATGAGATGGGTGGCAAATAAAATTCAAAATGAATGAACAAACAAATAAGACCTTCCACCATTTTTTTTTTGTGAGAGTTTGATGGCAGCTAAAAGTGTATTTGATAATTATATTTGTCATAGATGTTTCTCATTTTCAGGAGCAAAACAATGAACCTACAGGTGAAACTCGAAAAATTAGAATATCGTGCAAATGTTCATCTATTTCAGTAATGCAACTTAAAAGGTGAAACTAATATATGAGATAGACTCATTACATGCAAAGCAAGATAGTTCAAGCCATGATTTGTCATAATTGTGATGATTATTAACTTTTGCACAATATTCTAATTTTTAGAGTTTCACCTGTACTTCTACAACTGTTCTCAATGTGATAAGACAAGACCTTTATCTATTTAAACTTATTGTTGGAAAAGGAGAGTGCAAATAAATTGCATATTAAATTTTGATAAGACACTCTTACAGAAGAGCATGGTGTAGGGTTTCCTATCTAAGCAGGTTGGACTAGAAGACCTCTAAGGTCTCTTCAACTCTGTTTATTCTATTCTATTCTATTCTTATCTCGAGTGGGTTTCAGGCTATAATACTAAATGGTATTTAGTAATTACAAATATCTAAGTATATTAGATATATACTGTATTTATTTATCTATGAAATTAGAACTTCAAACATAAAGTAGCATCGATGTCTTATGATCGGCCAGATTCAGCAATCAATTACTTAGAGCCTGAAAAAAATTCTTTTCAAACATTACACATATAACAAGTTCTACATTATAATAAAAATTCGGGGGAAAAAAAACAATCTACTTTCAATCAAATGTCTGGAGAAATAACGCCTCTCATTGTAATATTTGCCAATAAATGTGCATAAAAGGCTGCACACTCTTATGTATTAGTGCTGAGAAAGAAAAAAAAATGAATGAGGTGAAGAAAATATATCTGATTTTTTCTTTCTATGCACCTTATTTTGTTTTCTTTTTCTAATGCTAACATACACACATGCTAATGTATGTTGACATGTCACACAGAAAGTGTTATTACTATCACCTTTGGAGTGTTTCCATTTCTAATTCTGGCTGATTGCTTTCTTTAATTAAACAAAGAGAAGAGGAGGAGGAGGAGGAGGAGGAGGAGGAGGAGGAGGAGGAGGAGGAGGTGGTGAAGGAGAAGGAGGAGAAGGAGAGGAAGGGGAAGAAGGAGGAGGAGGAGAAAGAGGAGGAGGAGGAGAAGAGGAAGAGGAGGAAGAAGAAGAAGAAGAAGAGGAAGAGGAAGAGGAGGAGGAGGAGGAGAGGAGGAGGAAGAAAAAGGAGCTGCAGGATATATTTGGTAAAGGAACATATATGTCATCATTCAACTACATTGTGATTACATCACAGAGAAAGAAAGTCATTCTAGAAGAATGCCATCATGTCAAGTCAGAATCCTTGAGCGTTAACACAATACTCGCAAACTAAATGAGACCTTTCATTTACATTTTAAACATTGCTTTCACTTATTACACTTTTTCATAAGATGCAGTCCCCGTGATCTCCTGTTAGCCTTGACGTTCTCCTGAGCTCCTGCAGACTTTTCTGCATGCTTTGGTTAGAAGAGCAGCAAGGAGGAAACTCCAGCGTTCCCCCCCCCCAAACCAGGCCAGGTTTTTCTGAAATTGACAGGAATTGTGGCTCTGAGCGGGCTTCTCTGTTAATCACGCCTTAATGCCTGGCTCTGGTTCATGCAATTTGATGCCTCTGAAAGAGTCCCTCGGGCTGATCTGCATGCCTTGGCTTTGCAAACGGGAGGGAAAAAAAGAGTCCTTCCTTTCCACATGGTTGGATTCCTGTCAGGGTGGAAACCAAAGGCTTATGGAGAGATATAGAGGATTTGCCCAGAAGTGTTTGGGTGTCAGAGGAACTGTGTCAACTCATTGGATAGAAGCAAAAGGACGATATCTGGGTCTAAACCAAAACCAACCTCAGATTCCATTGAAGTCTGTGGAAAGGCCTCTCGAGGCCTTTAATTGGATTTAGATCTGGTTCTTGGCTTGCTCCCCAATTACAGCTGGTCTTTTTTTTTTCTTAATGAACCCAAATGCTTGCTGAAGCAATGTTAAGATGCGCAAGGGTTAGGAGGGACCACAACCAACAAACTTTTCAGGGGGAAAAAAAGTTATAGATTTCATTTCAAGAAGAAAATAGCCTTTTCCCTCTTTAAATCAGCATTATGCATTGACTGGTGTGAAACAATATTGTTTCTGGTTCCCCCAGAGTGACATATGCACTGAAAGGAACACAACGTACATACAGTATTGATGACATTCAAAGAACACACAGAAAATTTTGCTTCACTAAACGGGATGACCTACCCTATGCTCTCCAAACACTGACTGTACATAGAAAGCTAGCTTGTAGGGGAGCTAAACCATAGTTTCCTTTCCTGGTCTTTTGGTTTTTTATAGGGCAGGACAAGAAGCAGGGACTGGGTATGTCTAGTTTAATAGAAAGAAGGACTCGGGGAGACATGATAGCAGTGTTCCAATATCTCAGGGGTTGCTACAAAGAAGAGGGAGTCAAGCTATTCTCCAAAGCTCCTGAGGGCAGAACAAAAAGCAATGGGTGGAAACTAATCAAGGAGAGAAGCAACCTAGAACTAAGGAGAAATTTCCTGACAGTGAGAACAATTAATTAGTGGAACAGCTTGCTCCAGAAGTTGTGAATGCCCCAACACTGGAAGTCGTTAAGAAGATGTTGGACAACCCTTTGTCTGAAGTGGTGTGGGGTTTCCTGCCTAAGCAGGGGGTTGGACTAGAAGACCCCCAAGGTCCCTTCCAACTTTGTTATTCTATTCTGTTCTACGGATGTTTATTTCCTTCTGACATGTAGGTGTTTCTTAGGACAATTGGAATCAGAACCCCAATTCATTTTTTTCATCATGTAAGTCCTGCTTTTTAGGCAGAAGAAGTTATCTCTTCTAAATTTCCTTTCTCTAGCAACTAAATGCATCTCTCCTTGAAATCCCTTGTCAAAGACATATTTATTCAGGAGAGAATGACAATTGCAATTTATCATTAATGTTGTCACCTTTCTAATAGTAACAATGATGAAGACTTCTATTCTCAGTAGAAGTCTATTTTAAAACCTCTGTGTGTGTGTGTGTGTGTCTCTCTCTGTGTGTGTGTGTGTTTTATTTGACCCCTGAGTATCTGTAACCTATTTCTAAGTAAGTGAACAAATACAAGAATTATAGAGGAACTAAATGTGGTCCAGGGGTGGGTTTCAACCGGTTCGTGGCGGTCCCCGCGAACCGGTTGGTCGGTGAACCCGGAAGTAAGTAACTTCTGGAACAGCGAAGGGCCCACCTGCCCGCTCGCGCTCCTTACCTGGTTTTGACGAGTTCTGCGCTTCCACGCATGCGCAGGACGCATACAGCGCCTGCACGATCCTCCAGGAGCAGCTGGAGCATCGCACAGACGCTAGTACACATTCATGCACTGCGCGCGTGCACGAGGATGCCGCCAGCCCCGTTCCAACCGAACCGGTTGGAACGGGGCGAGAAACCCACCCCTGATGTGGTCCTCCCCCCTTAATAGTCTGGAAGCTGAGTCATGGCACCTGGTACTACTTCTCATTTTGGTTTGAAAACTTTTGCAAAAGGTTAAAAAAGCTTCTTGAATGAGAAGTGAAACGTCTTCAAAAGAAAAGAAAAAAAGGAAGAAAGTCCAGTTGCCTCCAGAAAAAAGCACCTTTGGGACAACCATGATCTGGAAGACTGAGAATCTCTATAGACTTTTGGTTTGAAACTTTTCTCTACTTGCCCGAGTAGTTTCTTCAGTTTTCAGTCAGCTTAATAGGTTTTAGAAGTTCACGCTTCAAAAATATGAGGTGTTTGGGGGTTCACATTGATTCCAGCAGAGAGACGCAGTGGCTAAGATGCTGAACTTGTCAATCAGAAAGGTCGGCAGTTCGGTGGTTTGAATCCCTAGCCCCTCGTAATGGAGTGAGCTCCCATTACTTGTCCCAGCTTCTGCGAGCCTAGCAGCTTGAAAACATGTAAAAATGCAAGTAGAAAAAATAGGAACCACCTTTGGTGGGAAGGTAACAGTGCTACGTGCACGTGTTTAGTCATGCCGGCCCCATGACCACGGAGGCATCTTCAGACAGCATTGGCTCTTCAGCTTTGAAACAGAGATAAGCATCATCCTTTAGAGTTGGGAACGACTAGCACATATGTGCAAGTGGAATCTTTATCTTTACCTATTGACTCCAGCATCAAGTAATTATGTCTCTCTTTGAACATAACATATATATAACATATATATAGAAAGGAAACAGTAGGCTTCCGCCCATATTTGGGCATACCAGGGGTTGTGACACTAAATACATACCTATTTCCCTGGCTCAGCTGATAAAGGAGGAGAACCTTGTGGCTTAGTGGTTAACACATCTGCCTAATATGTAATACAGCCCAGGTTCGAATCCCAGTAAGGGTATGGCTAGCTGATGAGAGCTAAATAGCTTGAAATAGATCTATACTAGTCTCCCTTTATTTATTTATCAGCACAAATACAATACAAATGTAACAAAGGCAACAGTAAAAATATTGGGTTTCTGTCTGGATGGTCTCTTGTGACGAGCCGATAGACAGAGAAAGGAAACAGTAGGCTTCCTCCAATATTTGGGCATACCAGGGGTTGTGACACTAAATACATACATGCATGCATGCATGCATGCATACATACATACATGTGTGTATATATATGTGTGTATACATGCATACATATTACATACACACACACACATATACATACATACATATATGCACACACACGTGTGTGTGTGTATGTATGTATATATATATGTATGTATGTATGTATGTATGTATGTATGTATGTATGTATGTATATCTTCAAATTGAAGCATAACTACAACTGTCTGCATCCCCATAATATTCTTGGAATGCTTCACTATAATTTATATTATCTTTGTCTTGGATTAAGTTACTTGGAACTAAATTTAAACTCAACTGGAGCTATTTTGTACGTGCTATTTACTGTTAAATTTTCATCATATCCTTGTTTGGCTAGCAATGACTCTTTCTTTGGATTTTTGGAAGGAAATTGTAAAATTGAAGGCTGGAATATCACCATTAGCAGCACTACTCTCCTAGGTTGTCCTGATACTCTAGGTATCATGATAAAGACAAGGAGATGTTAAGCAATTGGACTTAAAATTACTCACTGTACACTGTCAAAGGTGGATTAAGACTCAGTCCATGTCTGATATCTTGCTTTTCATTCTGCTTTTAAAGACTGCTGTCACTCATAGGGTTATGATAACTACATTATCCTAACCTTTTTTCCAGAGACTTCAATATTCTCAACTTTTGCCAATTTCAACTGGCTACGCCAATTTGGGTGGAAGGGGGAGGCTGTATCAAATGCCAGGGAAATCAGGAGATTCAGGCAGTTCAAATGAGTATAAATATTTATTGTAAGTTTAAGAATCTGACCAACTAACAGTCAAGAGAAATGAGCAGGAGATAAGAAAGGCATTCAAGGTGGGGTGGACTTAGATCTTGCAAGCACGCAGGGATTCATGACTTATGATGTGTTTGACCCCTCCTTTGGGCTCAGCCTGGTCATTTCCTACAAGGAAGTGGGAGAGATTCAGGGGAAGGGAAGGGACAGCCAACGATAGTGAGAATATTACTTTCTTGTTGTTATTTGTTTCCCCCATCGATGAGTTCATAAGGCTAAAAACTCCCACAAGACAATCAGGAATTCAGAACATTTATTGCAAGAGCTGAATAACTGTAAATAACGTTGAACTGGCAAAGCAGTAACAAGGAAAACTGTTTAGATATTTATTCAGTCAAAGTCATCAAACACCCCTCACAAACGGACGTAAGTACCGTAGTAATAAGCAATGCACCCCTAGCCCATTATATGCTCTTATACTGTGGAGGAAATAAAATAAGAACTGCTATATACAACACAACTTCAGTTAGTTTTAATTTTTTTTTTTTGACATTGCTGTTGTTGGTAAAAAGAAATTAACCACTGATATTTTCAACTTTTATTGTCTGAGTTCATTTGAAGACGAATGTTTAACTGTGGCACAAGATAATTTTTTACTTTTAATTTCCCTCTAAGGACGATTTCTCCCCTATGTTGCATGCTATTTGTTTAAATTTTTTTGTCATGCCTTAAGAAAACAAAAAGCCTAAGATTGTCAGTTAGGATTTGTTAGACATGCAACTGAGATCTTATTACATTAGAGTCACTTTGTTGGTTCTTTTTCAAGTGACGGTGAAACTGGTTATTTGCCAGGCATTGACCAACGATGAGAACAAACAGTTAAACAGCAAGAAGTAGAGACTTAGCTCTTTCATTTTTCCCCCCAACTAGCCTACCAGGAGAATGCTTGGTTACATTATGAAGGCACAACACATTAAATATTTTTTGTGGCTATGATCTAAAAACACTTGTGTTACTACAACATCAAGGCAGATGATGATCAACACAATTGGTGCCATTTCAGCAATAAGAACTGTCCCAAATTAAAAAGAAAACACACATCACTCAAGTGTAAAGAAAGCAACTGCTAGAGATTGGTGCTGCATGGCACAATTACCTTGGAAATTTGACTTCCCATGCCCCATGAAGACACATGGGTTCTGGAATACCTTTCCTTAATTTCACTGGGACTCACGCAGCCAACCTTCTTAATGGACTGTGTCCATAGCAAATAACCCTCCATTGCTTTTGATCAACATCCGTGTGAGTGTGCAGCCCACACCCTGCAACTTTGCTATCAAAGTCAACCCATCCAGCTGCCATCACAATTGATGGCCCCCGTCGCTCCTTTTCGATTCCAAATCAGGAATAGTATAAGGGGAAGAAAAAAATCATCATAATTGTGGTTGAAATCTCAAAGCCCTTGTTTCAAGTGTATTTATAGTTTAGAACTAGCAAATGGAATTTTCTTTTTTTTATTAGAGAAAAAAAAAGGTGAAATCAAAACTCCCACCCACCCGATCCCTTTATTTGCTCTGTTTTATTTTGTTTATTTAACACAAGTGTTTTGAGTTCCTTGGAATATGGTGTGTCAGACAGATTATTTCACACGAAACACCATCACCAAAACAAACATTTTCTTTTCTTTTAAAGAAAAGGAAGGAATGAAATAAAGTAGGGGACAAAAATAAAAAAAAGTAACTATGAAACACAGAATTATGCTACAGTATTTTTAGGTGAACGTTATAAGTACACAAAAGTTATTAGTAATAATTTGTTCTATTTACAAGTACTTGAACACTGATTGACTTAACAAGTGTCCACTAACGTTGTTAATAGCACAGTAGGTTTAATGTTTGCAGTTTTAGTTGTTTTGTTTCAGTAAAGATGTCAAGTATAGCAGTCCCAGCACAGGTTCAATGGCGACAATAACACAATTTTCTAATTGGATATACTTTCTAAGAATTGCAATTCATTTCTCTCTCTTTCTCTCTCCTTCTCTCACTCACTCACTCACTCACTCACACAGACATACACGCCGTATTCTCTTTTTCGCTCATTCTTCCAATATACTTTTTCTACTGTTTACAGCAGCAGTCCAGGGTAAAAATAAAAAATATCTTTTTTAAAAAAAGCTAATTAACAGCCCCACCCCATTATCCCCAATAAATTGAAAAAGAAAAAAGAAAGAAAGAAAAAAACCAGGATATTTGCCAACGGGAGAGGATCTCTGTAAGAGTTTGATTATGTCTATGTAACAAAAAAACCACACAACTAGTAGAAATGCTGTTGCATTGTAGTTCAATGGAGCTATCCCACAGTTATGCATATCTCAGCTATGTGACGCATAGTTCTAGAGGTCTACCCAGTACATAAAGCTCTGACACACACACACACGGTATTAGCAAGTCTAACTAGGCTAAAGTCCCTGCTCCAAAGAAACCATTCCTTATAGCTGGTTTTCCTTCGGATTCTCCACGGCTCCTGTTGCATGTTTATAGGACTTCAAGTTGGCCAAAGGAATGTCTGTCATGTGATTGCCAGGGTTGAAATGCCCTTCCCCGGAGCCAAATTGCTTCCGGTCACTGAACTGGTTTCTGTTGCTATCTTCTTTCCAGGACCTGGTCAACGTATGCCCATTCACCAGTTTGTCTTTCTTCACCCATTCCTTCTGAGGTGCAAAGGTGGAGAGTGGAGACTTGGGCTGGGGGTATGATCCCAAGGTAGGGGGCATCCAACAGTTGTCTGAATGGCCCAGCACAAGACATTCTTGGGTACACATTTCTGTAGCTTCGGCCAGTCCTCGGGGGCCAAGAGGTCCATCTACAAAGAGGTGTGGGAGAGGCAAAAGGAGAGAAGGAATGAGAGTAGGGGGGGAAAAAAGAAAGAAAGTAGTTAGAATTTGAAACGTCACATTTAGACACACCAACAGAATCACAAGCACAGCAATGATAATGATGATTAATAATAATAACAATAATACTAATAGTGGGGCTTTTGAATACAGGCAGATTATAATTTGGAACACAACATGCCAGATATCACAGTTGTTAAAAACTGAAGCGTACAATTTATTGATATCGCAGTACCAGGAGATGCCGAAGTCGAAGAAAAAGAACTGGAAAAAATTATGAAATATCACAACCTGACCGTCAAAACTACACTGTTATGGATGAAACATGTAATGGTGATACCCAGTGTCATTGAGGCACTTGTCACCATGTCCAAGAATTTTACAAAACACTTCAAGAAATTGCAGTTTCCTGCAATAATAAGAAGAAGAATAAGAATTTTATAAGATACATCAAGAAATTGCAACTTCCTTTTACAAATGTTTACTTCCCTCCCCCTCCCCTCCCCACCCAAACCCCACTTCTCCCAACCTTCCCTCCCTCGACTTCACAGAACCAATACAGGGTATAAATCTTTAACAAAAATAATCTAAAGTAAACTTAAAAGTATAAAATTAATATCCTCTATCATTTGAGCTTTAACTCCTCTTTGCTAGGCTAACTCTAAACAGATTATGTCATCCCTTGTTGCCTCAGTCATAAGCTATCTGGAATTTCTTAGTCCCATATTTATTTTGAGTATAGTCAATCCATCTTCTCCACTCCAATTTATATCTCTCATTGGAATGGTCCTTGAGATATGCTGATATTTTAGCCATCTCTGCTAAGTTTGTTACTTTTAATGTCCATTCTTGAATAGTAGGCAAATCTTCCTTCTTCCAGTATTGCGCCACCAACAGTCTCAAAATTTTCAATTAAAAAAAAATTGAAACTTCCTGCAATAACACCAGCGGAACTGCAAAAAAACTGCACTACTCAGAACATTTTATATTTTAAGAAGATACTTGGTTGATACCTAGGACGCTGTCTGCAACCCGTATCAACCATTAGCACCAGTCAATGGTAGTTGTGATGCAATTTTGAATGTCCAGTTGACTGAGTTTCATGTTTAATGAATAAGTAATGATAACAACAACAACAACAACAACAACAACAATAATTTGATGGTTCATCTGTACATTAAAAAAGGAAAGGAAAGCAAAGAATGGGTAACAAAAGAGGAACAATCTTCAATGTTTCCTGTTGTAAAAAGCCATGTCTTCTCTCAAGCACAATTTACTCAGAAATCCTGACTGATTTCTGGATGAATGCTAAGAAAACAATTCCTGATGCTAAAAGCTACGTGCTAATGGAGCCAATTACCAAGGGAGATCGCGAACTCTACTGGTGATTATATTCAAACAGAGGCTTCTTCCAGAGATGCACTAATGTTTGCACCGTGTGTGTGTGGGTTTGTGTGTGTGTTTGTGTGTGTGTGTGTGTTTGTGTGTGTGTGTGTGTTTGTGTGTGTGTGGACTTGATGGCCCAAATACAGGCTTTCCGCTACAACCCCGTGCAAAATCCCTATCTTTGCATAAACTTGCTTTGCTTAAGATGTGCAAAGCAGAGAGAAATTCTCCCAGACTATTAATTCGTTTCCCCCCCTCAAATGGGCTGATTTATCTATTTACAGAAGTATATGATAATAGAATAGAATAACAGAGCTGTAAGGGACCTTGGTGGTCTTCTAGTCCAACCCCCTGCTTAGGCAGGAAATCCTACACCACTTCAGACAAATGGTTATCCAATCTCTTCTTAAAAACTTCCAGTGTTGGAGCATTCACAACCTCTGGAGGCAAGTTGTTCCACTGATTAATTGTTCTAACTGTCAGGAAATTTCTCCTTAGTTCTAAGTTGCTTCTCTCCTTGATCAGTTTCCACCCATTGCTTCTTGTTCTGCCCTCAAGTGCTTTGAATAATAGTTTGACTTCCTCTTCTTTGTGCCAACCCCTGAGATATTGGAACACTGCTATCATGTCTCCCCTAGTCCTTCTTTTCACTAAACTAGACATACCCAGTTCCTGCAACCGTTCTTCATATGTTTTAGCCTCCAGTCCCCTAATCCTCTTTGTTGCTCTTCTCTGCACTCTTTCTAGAGTCTCCACATCTTTTTTACATTGTGGCGACCAAAACTGGATGCAGTATTCCAAGTGTGGCCTTACCAAGGCCTTATAAAGTGGCATTAACACTTCACATGATCTTGATTCAGGTTTGTGCAGCCTAGAACTGTGTTGACCTTTTTAGCAGCTGTTGCACACGGCTGGCTCATATTTAAATGGTTGTCCACTAGGATTCCAAGATCCCGCTCACAGTTAGTACTATTGAGGAAGGTACCACCTATACTGTAACCTGTGCATTTTTTTCTTCTTGCCTAAATGTAGAACTTTACTTTTTTCACCATTGAATTCCATTTCGTTAGATAGTGCCCAATGTTCTAGTCTATCAAGATCCTTCTGTATATTACATATTCCTGAAGAGGAAGCAGTCCAGACTGCAGAAGGGTTGACCTCGAATGCTTTCTCCAGTCTGGAGAAAGAAGGGAATGTTCACCCTGAAAACAACAACAACCCCAGAGAACTGTCTGGAATGTGATTGCGTCATTTTACTGAATAGAAATTGTCAGAAGAATAATGTGCAAATAGGAAGAATTAATTTGAGAAACATTGCACTGGTCAGACAAGGGAAGTTAGTTATCTTCGTTTTTTTTCTCAGTGTCTCAAAATCAAAACTGCAGCCACTTTATTTGGAATGTAATGCAAAATACTTTGTGCACTTGTTCACAGAAACTCTAGTGGAAATACTAGCCTAGCCCAGAATTCAGATAATGAGTCTTGGCCTGTTTCCACAGGCACAAACTTTATGCTCTTTCTCTGCATATTTCTCAATGGAGTGAAACTGCAGATGAGTTATTGATTTAACCAGGGAAGATATGATGGGGAAGTGAAATGCATTCATCTCAAGTGACTTAGCCTTCCATTTTCAACTCCTACCAACAATTTCTCATGAGAGTCTGAATATACGACTGCTTTAAATGGAAATGATTAGCACAATCTCCCGCTCCCCGCAAAATTCTTAACTTTCCTATTTTCTCCGAAGTAAGTTGCTTTCTTTATATAAGCGACGCAGTGGCCTAGAAGTGAAGATGCTCGCCTCTCACTCGGAAAGTTGAGAGTTCAATCCTAGGCAGCAACAGATTTTTTTTTCTATCAGGAAGCAAAGAGAAAATGTCTGCTCTGAACTCCATGTAGGTATCAGGAAGGGCACCCATCCAGTAAATGCTCAGCTTCATTAATTCACCCTGACCTTGTCCTGAAGCCAGGGATTATAGGGTTGTAAAAAGTGGGGGAAAGACTGTTTTCTTTATCTTATCTACAGATAACCGATTGCTCTTTGCTTAAAAAGAAGTTCCTTGGAAATTAATAATTTTTTGGAAGCTCCCAAATTAACAAATCAGGTTATGCTGAAGCTGACTGTTTGTTGTTTGCTGCAAGGAGGGGAACTGCTGGGAGGCAGAGGCCAAAGGGTGAGACTTGGTGGGTGGGGGGGCTACATTCGGTGTACAAGACTCACCCAAATTTTCACCCTATTTTAGGCGGGGGAGTGTGCCTTTTACTTCCAAAAATACAGTACTCACTCTCTGTAGTGCCTTCCTGTCTGCGGCTGTTCAAGCAGCGTATCATACCATTATACAGTATGTTTTCTTAACTGCCAAGAACTAGAAATACAGTCTTATGCAACGCTGACTTCAGCTGCAGTTACTCTCAGAGAAGCAAGAACAAGATTCCACCTTGAATGTCATAGATTTTGAAGAAGTTTATATTAAAGAAGCAGTTTATTGAATGCTGTTAAGCCTCTGGAGTTTTTAATGTTGTCATTTTTCCTTTCCTTCTCATTTATTTGATTCTGCTATCGTAACCCCTGAGAACACACTGGGTCTAGATTAACATAAATGAAATAAAATGCCATAAAAGTATGCAAGCAGTTGGGACTCCCTGCATTTTTCAAACACCTCTACACTTTCAAGCTTTCTATTTCTGAGCTTCAGTGGCAGAAAAACAACCAAAAAAAGATCCTTTATTAATCTACCCTCACTGTTATAATCAAAGTGCTACAGGTATTTCATGAGAAAAGAGGGAAGAAACAGCTGGTATAAAGGACTACCTCCAGCATATTGTTAACATTTCCAAAGGTTAATCTATAGGTTAAATGCTGATTATTTTCTTTTCTGCTGACAATAGCAATTTGCTTTTAATTGGGTTTTCTCGTTTTCTTCCCCACATAGTAATACAAAATCCTATCTTGCTGACCCAAAACAGAATGACTTGTCAAGGATTAAATCTTACCTATTCAGAAATACCCACACACATGTGTGTATGTGTGGAGAGAGTGGGGGAGGGAGGGGAAGGCAGGCTGAGGGAAAGAGAGAGAGAAAGAGAGAGAAAGAGAGAGAGAGGGATAGACTGACTGACTGATTGACTGATATAGAGAGACAGAGACCAAGTGCTCCGTTAGCCAAGTATATTTCAGGAAATAGCATTAATATTAAACATAGAACAATGGAGTTGGTTGGAAGCAGAGGTGGGTTCCTACCAGTTCACACCTATTCGGTAGAACCGGTTCATCAAATCTACCGAACCGGTTAGAAGAGGTTCCACCAGTGGACCCAGAAAGCAGGCCACACCTACAGAAGAGGTTCCAAATTTTTTCGAAACCAACCACTGGTCCTTGGATATGATTATTCTACACTATCATGCTCATATTTATAAAACTCAGTGCCTCTGTGAAAGGTAAGGGTGACTACTGCGTTTGTGGTGCAATCAGAACATTGCATGTGTTGAAGTTGTTTTAATGCAAACCAAAGATGCCTTTTAAAAAACAAGTTTACATCCTATTCTTATGCATGCCAGTGCTGTGTGTGAGGTAATTTAAGGTGGTTCTGACAAGTGTCGTTGGCATCTTCATATCTGGTCACATGGGCGGCAAGCCACTCCCATCCAGTCACATGGGCGGCAAGCCACTCCCACAAAGGAGGCCACACCCACAGAGTAGGTTCAAACAATTTTTGAAACCCACCACTGGTTGGAGGTCTTCTAGTCCAACCACCTGCTCAACCTGGAGGCCATGTAGCCTTTCAGATAAATGATTGTATCCTCTTGAAAGTTTCCAGCGATGGAGCAACCACAACCTCTGGAGGTAAACCATTCCATTGGTTGATTGCTCTCACCATTGGGAAATTTCTCCTCAGTTTTCGGTTGCTTCTCTCTTGGTTAGCTTCCATCGGTTGATTCTGGTTCTGCCTTTGGGTGCTTTGGAAAACAGGTTGACCCTAAAAATTAGCTTGTACGTATCCGAACTTACAACCCAAATGCTGGAGGTGTGATTGTGCTGATGCTACGTATTATCATATATGGTGGACTTGTAAAAAGGTCAAAGCATTTTGGATAAAAATATGGTGGATTATGCAAAACATTCTCAAAAAGAGGATAAAGTTTATTCCCCAGTTATTCTTGTTAGGTATAATTACAGACTGTACAGTTATAGAGACTAATTTGATTCTGAACTTAACAACGGCAGCAAGACTGTTGGTGGTGCAGTACTGGAAGAAGGAAGAATTGCCTACAATTCAAGAATGGATGTTAAAAGTAACAAACTTAGCAGAGATGGCTAAAATATCAGCATATCTCAAGGATCATTCAGATGAGAAATACAAGCTGGAATGGAGAAGATGGACTGATTACATTCAAAATAAATATGGGACTAAGAAACTCCAGATAGCTTATGAATGAACGAGCAAGGAATGTCACAACTTAGCCTTACAAAAGGGGAGTTAAAATACAAGCGAGGGATGATGCTAAAGTTAGTTAGTTCATTTTAGTATATGGTTGCTAAATGTTTATACCCTGTATTTGCTCTGGGAGGTTGTGGGAGGGGAGGTGGGAGGGGATGTGGGGTTGTGGGGAAAGAAAGAAGGTATATAATTGTAAAACTCTTTAAAACTTTTAATAAAAAAAAAGAAAACAGGTTGACCCTCTCTTCTTTGTGGCATCTCCTCAAATACTGGAACACTTCAACATTTGAGCACAAGAAACACTTCAACTATCGGAACACGATGTTGAAGAGCAATGCTGTGCTTCAACGTTAGGCATCAATGTTGAATGGATGCAATGCATTTAAACCAGTGTGATCCTTCAGCATCCACAGGCTTCCTCATTTTCACCAGGCAGAAACAGAATACATGAATCTCAGCTTCCTATAACTGCTGATGTCTCTTTTAGAATGATCTTTAAATGAAACATAAGCTGTTATGGTTGGGATGAAAATCTGCTCACAGCCCTTTAAACTCTGTCAAATTAATCTCAGAGAGATTTAGCTCTCATTGAGTTTGCTACCTTCCCTTTCAGCCACTGAGATCTAAGATGCTTAATTCTGAGGCAGAATGAAGTAACACACACTTCCCTCGCTGAACATTTTCTAAGTTTACAAGGGTGAGCTTTGGAATTGTTTCACATCTTTGCTCAAGTAATTATTACTGGGGGACAAAAATGCATTATCTGCACAAATTGTCAGAGATCTGACCACAAACAATTACTTTAAATAGATCTGTTATTTGTTCCATTCCTCCATTTTTCTACAGCTTTGAGTTGGGGCACATCTCATAAACAATAACAGTAGCCACCACCATGTATTTATTAAAATAAATTATTGATTTTGGTTGCCACGATGTAAAAAAGAGGCAGAGACTATAGAAAGAGTACAGAGAATAGCAACAAAGATTATTAGGGGACTGGAGGCTAGAACATATAAAGAACAGTTGCTGGAATTGGGTATGTCTAGTTTAATGAAAAGGACTAAGATACTTCTGATAGTAATGTTCCAATATCTCAGGGTTCTCCCCAAAAAAGAGGCAGTCAAGCTATTCTCCAAAGCACCTGAGGGCAGGACAAGAAGCAATGGGTGGAAACTAATCAAGGAGAGAAGCAACTTAGAACTAAGGAGAAATTTCCTGACAGTTAGAACAATTAATCAGTGGAACAACTTGCCTCCAGAAGTTGTAAATGCTCCAACACTGGAAGTTTTTAAAGAAGAGATTAGAAAACCATTTCTCTGAAGTAGTGTAGGGTTTCCTGCCTAAGCAGGGGGTTGGGCTAGAAGACCTCAAAGGTCCCTTCCAAATCTGTTATTCTATTCTATTCTATTCTATTCTATTCTATTCTATTCTACTCTACTCTACTCTACTCTACTCTACTCTACTCTACTCTACTCTACTATCTCCAAGATCCCTTCCAACTCTGTTATTCAGTTAGGGCATGCAGCTCCAACTATGCAGTAATTGTGTATATCTTGGGCCCACATTAAAATACCCATTCTAGCACTTTTTGATTCTGGATAACAAATATTTTAACTGCCAACTGCTCATTCTATCACTTTTATTTTTTCCCCTGACCTTTTCCTACAAAAGACCTGTATGTCCCGTTTGGGTGTATGCCTTCCTTGCTCACACAAAACTGAATGCCATTCCAGTTCTAAGGGAAGTCCATTCTTTCATCCAAGTGTTTCAGTTACTTCACATTATAATCAGTCATACATAAATTCAGACAAATTCTCATCCATCCATAGTATCCCCCTGTCTCCAGGCCATCTGCCACCAGCTGTCATATGGAACAAACTTGATTATTTGATACTTCTCATTTGGACTGATTTTGAAGCGTTTATTTATTTATTTAAGCAGAGGTGAATTGAGTTTGTCCTTTGATGAGAAAAATGCCAGGAAATCCCAGGACGCCATGAAAGACAGGGAAATTGAAAGGATATCTCAGAGGAAGGACAGCCCATGTCCATGTGGCAGCATTGAAGAAAACTGCATTCCCAGATCCATGAAGTCACCAAGACCAAAAAAGGATGGAAACAGAGTTGAGAAATTGAAAGAAAAATATGGTTCTTCATCATAATTATCCTGGTGATTCTTAAATCCATAAAGGTAAAGGTTCCCCTCGTACATGTGCTAGTCGTTCCCAACTCTAAGGGTAAGTGCTCATCTCTGTTTCAAAGCCGAAGAGCCATCACTGTCTAAAGAAGTCTCCGTGGTCATTTGGCAGGCATGACTAAACACCGAAGGTTATTTCCCACCAAAGCTGGTTCCTATATTTCTACTTGCATTTTTTATGTGCTTTCAAACTGCTAGGTTAGCAGAAGCTGGGAGAAGTAACGGGAGCTCACTCCATTATGCGACACTAGGGATTCGAACCGCTGAACTGCCAACCTTCTGATCAACAAGCTCAGTGTCTTAGCCACTGAGCCACCACATCCCTTTTAAATCCATATAGCAAGTCAATACACATAGCCCAAAAAACTTGCATCACATCATAGTAAAACCATACTTTAAAGTGGAAGAGAGTTTCGTTTTAGCACTTCTCTCTGGTTAATCGGTTTGGTTTAGTGATTAAACCATTGGGCTAGAAACAAGGGTACCACGAGTTCTGATCCTGCCTTAGGCACAAAGCCAGCTGGAGGACCTTTAGATAGTTCTCTTTTATACCTAGGAAGAAGACAATAAGGGAAAACCACTTCTGACAATCTTACAAAGCAAACTGTAGGAATTTAGCCAGGCAAATTCCAAGAGTCAAAAACGCAACAGCATTTAACATACATATGATATATAGATGGATAGATGAATGGATGGATGGATGGATGGATGGATGCATGGATGGATGCATGGATGGATGCATGGATAGATGGTGGATGGATGGATGGATGGATGGATGGATGGATGGATGGGTAGATGGAGGTATAGGTAGATGGAGGGATGGTTAGATAGCTAGGTAGATAAGTGAATAAGTGGATTGATGGATAAGTAGATGGATGGATGGATAGATAGGTAGTTAAATGGATGGATAGGTAGATGGATGTATTGACAGACAGATATATTGATTGATGAATGGATGGAGAGAGAGACAGGCAGATATGTAAGTAAGTTTTGATACTTTGCAATTTATTATATGTTATTGTTTCTATACTTTGCTTCTTTCTCTTTTTCTTTTAAAATTGTGGGTACTTTTTCGTAAAGCTTGCTTTAAAATAAAGGGAAAAATGTAGCCGTTATTGTTGTTTCTAATATTTTCTAAGTTGAAAGACTCTGGGCATCTCTGTTGAAATTAGATACATAAAGAATACTCAATGCAAAAACAAACACCACAAAGTATATAGTATAAAAGATAAACATGTATGTTTGATTCTACTGCAGCTGTATTTACATTAATCTTCAGAGGGGAATGTGTATTTATTTTGCTCATTGATATCAATATATAAACATATTTGTTTACTGGGACCATGAAGAATGTATGGATTTATATATATATAATTGTTTTCAGTGGAGTCCAATTGGACATATGTTGTACATCATATTGGAATTATATATAAATCATATTTACTAATTGAAGCAGTTGTTTCCTTTCCAGATACAGCTCTTGAAAAGGAATTCCTGGTGCTTTAATTTCATTACTGCATTCACCCACTTCTCCTTCCTCCACAAAAGCATTCCTAAAATATTTTTCTCCCTTTTCCTAAAATATTTGCTCTTTAATCAATGCCAAATAAGCTTGGTTCTTTATCTGAGATGCTTATGTATCCAATGGCACCAATGTTGATGAAGTTGTGGGAAGAAATGTCAGTCTGGTTCAGTTCCAAGTAGGGAGAAAGACACTGGAAACTTGGAGGCTGATTGGAAAGATGGTTTAATGAAGCAGAAACATCAAGCACATGGTCCTAGGGAAGCTGAACACATGGAGTGGAGAGTGAGGGTTATTTATATCCTCTTTTGGACCTTGCTCTTGAGCTTCCTGTTCCTGTGGCAAGAGCATGCATTTTATTGGTTGCTGTCAGATTCCCATCCTAGGAATTTGTCTGAGATAGTTTTGGTTGAAGTCTGGGCTGATGTAATGTCCTTAGAAGGTTTTGCAATGCAGTGATGGATTAATCATATTATGTTATGGAGGGTCATGTCTTCATCCCACCACCCTGGAGCTGAAGGTCTTCTGTTAGATAGGCTGGTCCAGTCCTTCTCCATGGGCTCCAAATATCTGCTGGGGGCAGGAAGTTGAAGCTCTGAGTTTCTGTCTCCCTTAAGATTTCCACTTCTCTTTTAGGAGAAATATAATATTCTGCCTTCTTAATATTTCCTAAAATACTTCATTCTTCTAGGAGAGGTGGTTGCTAACTTTCTACAAAGTGATAGAAAACATCTGCCTTACCACTAAAAATGTTGAAGGCGCAAATAATAGCATGGAAGCAGAAAACGCCTCGGTAAATATGTGTCCTTACAAGAATGTCTTTATTTTCTGGCTTCTGTCCTCTTAATAGCTGTCAACCTGTCTCAAAGCAAGCAGGTGGAAAACAAAATTATAATCTATACCAGTCAAGTTCTGCTCAAGTTCTAAGAGTGGAAAGGCACAGTTGTCTTTTATTTCATTTTATTATCCCCAGAAGCAAGACTCTTTTGCCATTGATTAATTCTCTGCTGCAATTAGCAGGGTACTTCTGGCTGATCATCTTTCAACCTGCTGCTTCAGACGCCTTGTTGCTCAAAAGTTGGAGAATTACTTTGGGACTGGAGAAGAGTCAGAAGTTCAGCATTAGCAATCTTCAAACTTCTGTCCTGACCTAGGCTTCTGGATACAGTAAAAAGAACACATTTGGTTCCAAAAGCTCTCTTTTTATTTCAAAGGCTGTGAATTATGTTCATTCACAGCCCTTAATGAGTCAAAAATAGTTTGCAAAGAGTCTGATAGAAATCTGCCAAAGTCTTTCGGGATAAGACTGATAAGCACCCACTTTTATCTCCCTTGAAACGCTGCCAAAGACCTAATTGGCAATTAGCTTGTCAAGGCCACATGGAGCAAAGAGTCAAAACAGGGGCTTCAGAATGTAAACCAACTAACATAAACAAAGTTGCTTCGTGCAAAGACTCATGTTCCTTTGCTCCTCCTTTATGTCCTATGGGAGGGGCCAATCACCTCTAAGGCTTACTCCTGAGTCTTAACTCTTCTTGTTTTCTGGCAGCTCTGCGCATGCGCACACTGGGAACAGGCTCCCCCTGTTCCTCTGCCTCGCTGATATCTGGAGGCTCTGGAGGCAGCACATAACTCCCAGATGGTACGCCAGTTGCGGCCCTACCTGAACCGGGAGGCTCTCACAACAGTCACTCGAGCCCTTGTGACCTCTAGGCTGGAATACTGCAATGTGCTCTACATGGGGCTGCCCTTGAAGAGCATCCGACGACTTCAGCTAGTTCAGAACGCGGCCGCGCGAGTGATTATGGGCGCACCACGGTTCGCCCATATAACACCAATCCTCCGTGAGCTGCGCTGGCTACCTGTTGATCGTCGGGTGCACTTCAAGGTCCTACTTACCACCTATAAAGCGCTCCATGGTAGTGGATCTGACTATTTGAGAGACCGCCTCCTGCCAATTAGCTCCCTGCGTCCCATCAGATCGCACAGAGTAGGCCTCCTCCGAATTCCATCCGCCAGTCAGTGCCGACTGGCGACTACGCGGAGGAGAGCCTTCTCAGTTGCAGCTCCGACATTATGGAACACCCTCCCCGTGGAGATCCGTACCCTCACCACAGTCCAGGCCTTCCGCACAGCCCTGAAGACCTGGCTATCCCGTCAGGCCTGGGGATAGGATTACTCTCACCCCGCCCGAATGTTGAATGAATGTTGTGTTTTTATGGATAATTTTCTTTTATTCACGTTTTTTTTTCCTTTAAGTCTTGTCTTGCACCCCCTTCCCCTCATTATTGTAAGCCGCCCTGAGTCCCTCCAGGGAAAAGGGCGGCATATAAATTCTTAATAAAATAAAAATAAAAAAAAAATAAAGATGACCCTGCCCCCCTCTCTGTCTCCAATGCAGAGCCCTTGTCCGAGCCTTCCCCAGACTCCAGGACTGATTCATGTTCCTCCCCAACCTTCTCACTGACTGACTCTACTGCCAGCTCCGCAGACAGACCACAACAACTTCAAAATTCAGGCTACAGAACTAGAATGCAATCCTCCAGACACCCACTAGATCAGGGGTGTCAAACTTGCATCATCATGGCGTTGTCACATGTCTCATGCTTTTTCCCCTTCACTAAATCAGGCATGGGTGTGACCAGTGTGGGCCATGAGTTTAACAGCTCTGCACTAGATGGAAGCAATTGTGGGCCATTCTAATTATTGCACACTGGAAAGGGCTGTGAATGTATATAGTTGTGTTAACTGTGCTAGAGTGAAACTAAACTTTAGACGACTCTCACTGTTAACTGTGCTAAAGTGAAACTAACCTTTAGATGATCAGTTTTTGGGGGAAATTTAGAACATTTATATCTGGGCTGTCTTTTTCTAGGTCTTCGATTTCTAGGTTAAGGCCCTGTGGGCCTAGAGTATAAATTACAGGCATTTGCCTGCAATTCCTCAGTTCCATATTGGAGTCAATAAATGCTGTTGCAACTATGCTTGTCTGGTTCCTGCCTTCTGAAGCCCACCACACAATAAGTCCTATCCAAGATTATTGTGGAAAATGAAAGACGGTAAGGCATCAGGAATTTTATTTCCAAACAACTGAATCTGAGATTTAGTTTAGTGTTTTTCTTAGCATTTCAGCCAAGAGCTTTGCCATAATTATCTGCCAGAGGCCTCCTTAATATTGGGTGGAATCTCTCGGTCTCCCCTTCTTCCCTCTCTCTTGTCGCACACAATCAAGGGAACTTAGAGAACAAAAAAACTTGCTCCCGAATTCCAGTTTGGCTTACGTGTATGAGTTTAGACAATAGACTTAGATAACAATAATCATCACATAGCTCCAAGGCCAATTAGTAATACAATGTAGCCAAGTTGGCACTACAGAACAAAAAGTGTGGAAGAAAAAAACAGAAGAGGACTGTTAGATTATACAGAATTACAATCTTAATTAATGTAATTAACTAATTGTCAGTGCTGCTCATTTTGACATGATTGTGGATTCCTTATTAGATGCAGACAAACATGCACACATGTAAGAAGCATAAAATATCAGAACATGAGTTTTTTTTTTTTTTTTAAAGATATTTTAAAACCAAGGTTTGGCAATTGCCCCCTTAAATTTTCTTTTAAACATTGATGTAGATTTTCTGCTCTTCTAAACAAGAGATATATAGAGTCACTTGTCAAGCAGTTATATTTTCATTATAGGTAATTATAATTATTTTACTGAGTCTGGTTGAGTAGATGCACACACGCATGTGTGCATGAACTTTCATAAAATGTTGATTCATCACTCAGCTGTCACTCCCATTAAAAGAAAAAATTCCCATGTGCCATTTAGTTACTTGTTTTGATTCATTTTATTTTTTATTTTTTTTGTTGAAACCTTTCACTGTGATATTTATAATTAATGTTTCTTTAGCTTTATTGTTCATTTTTTCCCCAGGACATATAACATGGTGTAACACAAGTAAATGATTTCATTTTTGTTGCTAGCTGCCAAATTTTCTGTTGCAAAACTCTTGAAAGCTATGGTATATGTTTCCCTGGATCAATGGTATTTCAAAGGCTAGGAAATTGCATTGGCTAAAAAAAAAAATCAACATGACAAAAAAGAATTTTGAAGAATCAGTTGATTAAAGATAGGTACAATCATATTTGGTTTCTCTCCTTTGATTGTATTAATGAAGAAATTGTTACCTCTATTTTCTTCTTTTTGGCCTGATCTAAATAACTAGGGTGACCTATGTAAAGGAACGTGATGGCTCAGTGGCTAAAACGTTGAATTTGTTGATCAGAAAGGTTGGCAGTTGGGCAGTTCGAATCCTAACGGAGTGAGCTCCCATTACTTCTCCCATCTTCTGCCAACCTAGCAGTTCGAAAGCCCATAAAAAAAATGCAAGTAGAAAAATAGGAACCACCTTTGGTGGGAAGGGAACAGCGTTCCGTGTGCTTTCAGCATTTAGTCATGCCTGCCACATGACCACAGAGACATCTTGGGAAAATGCTGGCTCTTTGGCTTTGAAATGGAGATGAGCACCGCCCCCTAGAGTCAGGAACAACTAGCATATGTATGAGGGCAACCTTTACCTTTATATAACTAGATGTCATTATCAAACAGTTGTCATGTACAGCTGATTTTATAGAAAGTTTTGATTAAAGAAAATGATTGCAAAGGACAAAAGGCACATATCTTCCTGGGAGACCCACCACTAGAAAACTTCAGAACCTTTCAAGAAAGGCTCACCAACAAAAAGTATAAATCCAATAAACAAACAAACAAACAAACTGTTTGGTTTGGTACATAGCAATAGCAATAGCAGTTAGACTTATATACCGCTTCATAGGGCTTTCAGCCCTCTCTAAGCGGTTTACAGAGTCAGCATATTGCCACCACAGTCTGGGTCCTCATTTCACCCACCTCGGAAGGATGGAAGGATGAGTCAACCTTGAGCTGGTGAGATTTGAACCGCCGAACTGCAGATATCAGTCAGCTGAAGTGGCCTGCAGTACTGCACCCTAACCACTGCGCCACCTCGGCTCTTTTACAGCAGCCAGGTAAAGGTAAATTCTTCAACATATAATTAGAACTGTAGAAAAAACAACTGCAAATAGACTGCCTTCCACTGAGGATCTGTATGCTGCAAGGGTCAGAAAGAACACTGAAATCCTGCACATGAACTCTTTCAACTTCTCCCCTCAGGATTTAGGATATTTACTCACGCAGCATTGGCTGAATTACACTTGCTACTCATCTTTTCTAACCCCGCCTTATCTTATTGGTATCTTGTGATTATATTACTTTGCTGTTTGTACGTACAAGTGGAACTTTTGCACTGGAAACAAGTTCCTTGTATGTCCACTCACACTTGGCCAATGAAGTATTGTATTGTATTGTGTTGTACATTGTATCATATTCTTCCATATTATACTCTTGTTCTGTTCTGTTCTGTTCCGTTCCATTCCTGTTTCCATATAAATAGAAATAGGAATAGGAATTTCTATTTCTATTTCTATTCTTCATTCCAATACATTCTGTTCTGTTCTGTTCTGTTCTGTTCCATTCCATTCCTGTTCCCGTTCCCATAGAAATAGAAATAGGAATTTCTATTTCTATTCTTCATTCCAATACATTCTGTTCTGTTCTGTTCTGTTCTGTTCCATTCCATTCCTGTTCCCGTTCCCATAGAAATAGAAATAGGAATTTCTATTTCGATTCTTCATTCCAATACATTATGTTCTGTTCTGTTCTGTTCCATTCCATTCCTGTTCCCATTCCCATAGAAATAGAAATAGGAATTTCTATTTTTATTCTTCATTCCAATACATTCTGTTCTGTTCTGTTCCATTCCTGTTCCCATTCCCATAGAAATAGGAATTTCTATTTCTATTTCTATTCTTCATTCCAATACATTCTGTTCTGTTCTGTTCTAGTTCTAGTTCCTGTTCTTGTTCCTATTCTTGTTCCTGTTCTTATTCCTATTTCTATTTCTATTCTTCATTCCAACACACTCTGTTCTGTTCTGTTCTGTTCCATTCGATTCCTGTTCCCGTTCCCGTATAAATATTATATCTTTTAATTAACATTAAAAGAAAGCACTGTCTCTCGGGAACCTATCAGGTGTTTTCATTCTGCAGAACACATTTGTATGAGCAGGTTTGGGTGATGAAAAGCTCCTCTTACCTTACTCATACACTTTGCAAGTTATTTGACTGCACACCTGTAGTAGTAATATATTCATTATGCCCATGTCTCTTTGAAAAAGAAATTATTTCATATTGCCATCTGGGTGGGTAGAATCAAATAAGCACAATGTGTTCTGACCGAGGCTTCCCAAGAGCATGAAGCAAACTTCTTGCCCTGACAAAAACCATTCTACTCATTCACACCCAGCAAAGTCTTTCAAGGGAGGATTTACAATCACAGACTTAATCTGGCTTGGAGAGCTGACAGGCTGATATCTGCAAAACTTGGCAAGGAGTCTCAGAGAGTCACGAACCAATTAAGTGAACTAATTGTCTCCTGCAAACTCCACTCCCCTTTTGCTCCCTTTTTATTTCCTCTGGGAGAGGCCATTCATCGTCCACCTCTAGCTATCGTCCATTCATCGTCTACCTCGGTGCTTTTTGCCTGATAATTTATTCAGCTTTTGCATGTTTTGATCAGTAAGTATCTTGCTTATTGCTACTCCTTTTTAAATCAAGCACAGATTCACTCAATCAGAATGTCAGCACTTGTTTGGTATTTTGAGGTGACAAGAATGATAATAGTAATATTTAAAAAAAAATACACAGCAACTTGATTCCTTACTTTTTTCATGAGAAAGGAAGGTTAAGGTTACTAAATGTGAACTGCGAAAAAATCAATTCAGCCACTAAATGGAATCAAGCAATTAGAATTTCCTGTATCTCTTTGATATCACGTAGAGGTCATCTTGACCTCTAAGTTTTCAGTCCAGTTATGGTAGCGGTAAAAATGGGGAGGCAGGAATAAAGGCAAGACATGTTTCTCCCATAACACACTTACTGCTTGAAATGCCACATTGTGTTTTAAGAAGAGCAAGAAGAAAACTATTTCTTCCAGACTGCCAAATGTAAATTATTTTCAGTGCTAAATGAATAAATAGTCCTGAAACAATTAGCAGCAAAAACACATGGTAAGTACTGAGTAGCTAGGGTGTCGAAGAAAATTTACATACCGACAAGACCCACGTTATGAAAAACAGTTGTAGATATCATCTAAGCCATTTGGTTTGCAAGATGATTTCTGCACTGCTGTACCCAAGGAGGTAACGCATTAGCCTTTCTCAAGTCAAGACATGTCAAAGTAATTCTCTTCCATATCCACGGAGCAGCACACGACCCCAGTAAGAGTCAGTCAAGCTTGAGGTTGGGACCTTGCTTCTACTTCTCAAGTCAAGTCATGTCAAAGTCATCCTCTTCCATATCCACGGAGCAGCACATGACCCCAGTAAGAGTCAATCAAGCTTGAGGTGGGACCTTGCTTCTACTTCTCCAGCCAACCACACTGGACAAGTTCTCAGCCTCTCCTGACACATAGATTGCCAGAGCAAAGTATGATGATCAATTGTAAGGTACCCTGAACCAAGTATACTTAGGTAAACCCATGGGATGGTTGCATTTGGTGGAGGTGAGAAGGATTATCTTTCAATTAAAGTACAACCAGTTATATCTTGAGTACATTTCTTTGCCCTGGAATCTCCTTGGGATTGTCCTGTTCTCCCAGCAAGAACAAAAAGAAGTTTAGGAGCATCTCATATTAACCACTCTTTTATCATGACCGACTCTTCTTGCCTACATCCTGTCAAGTGTATCATCTCACTCTACTGTGACTTTTTTCCATCCCTGTCTCTTCTTTCTTTCCCAACTGATACTGCCTGTATTCTGGAATCCTGGTTCCATTCTCTTCCTGTAGTTCTCTGCTTCACTCTAGGTCTGTTCAGATGTTTATAGAACTTGATACCAACCTATGTTTTCCTTCTTTCCCCTCCATCTGTTATGATGGAGATAGTC
>NC_045551.1:61755102-61815102 GCF_009769535.1 Thamnophis elegans | reverse complement strand
TACCCCGAATTAAGGGATTACAGGGTTGTAAAAGAGAGCTTTAATCATGGGAAAATAATCAAGGAAAAACAAGGTTAAGGTCCATCAATCATTTAGGGGGTCTCCATTTCCTATTTCAGAATGATTCAGGATTGTATCTCCATCCTGATGAAGAACCGTAACTGGTGAAATAAGCAGTAGATGCCAAAGTCCTTATAGTGCTAGATCTATGCTGTACTCAAAGGAAGCCAAGGAAACCCGATACATTCTCATTGCTACACAGAAAAAAAAGAAACTATGAGTTGCTCCAAAGGGTTGATCCCTGTAGAATTTTACAAAATCAAGGCTGTCTGCGTATTTTTACCCCTGCTATTTGATGCTTATTAATTGTGTGGAAATAATGAAGGAAAGGATGATCGTTTCTAAAATAATGCCTTTAGAGGAAAGTTGGTTGTCAAGAGTAGCTTCAAACACCACAACGACGGTGTTAATACCTTATGCGGTGCTGTACCTTATGATTCTAGATATGAATGTATCTTGTCTTTTTATGTACACCGGGAGCATATGCAACAAAGACAAATTCCTTGTGTGTCCAATCACACTTGGCCAATAAATAATTCTATTCTAATAGAAGACTAAAAGAAATGTGCAGTGAAAGTTTACAACACTGGGTGGCACCCCACACAAATAGGCATGCTCATACCTGACCTAGGAAAGTATAGGAGTGTTATAATTCAATTCTCTGTGTTAACCCTCTCCTTGGTTCACTTGTTTTTACAGAGGGATGCATGAAATGCAGGCTCAATTACAGAATAATGCAAAGTTACCTAAGGATTGGAATTCACTAAACAGAGTGGGATTGATTCTGATTAAACATATATGAGATCATTGTAACTCATTTGTCTTCATTCCGAATCTTTAAGTACTTTATGTGCTAGGTGTTCCCAACTCTAGGGGGAGGTGCTCATCTCCGTTTCAAAGCTGAAGAGCCAGCGCTGTCCGAAGAAGTCTCTGTGGTCATGTGGTCAGAATGACTAAACGCCGAAGGCCCACGGAATACTGTTCCCTTCCCACCAAAGGTGGTTCCTGGTTTTCTACTTGCATTTTTACATGCTTTCGAACTGCTAGGTTGGCAGAAGCTAGGACACGTAACGGGAGCTCACTCCGTTACACGGCACTAGGGAATCGAACCGTCAAACTTCCAACCTTTCTGATCAACAAGCTCAGCGTCTTAGCCCCTGAGCCACTGTGTCCCTAGTACTCTAAAGTCCCAAATACTTTACACCGGTTCTAATTCTCTTCTATTTTCACATTAAGAAAAACACAGTGATGAACATCAGGATCTGCAGATTACGGTAACTTCTGAAATTAAACCAGTCTGAATAATGAAGTGGGTTCAGACTCTGGTCTTGATGACTTTGAACAAGCTCTCTTTTCTAGCCTGCCTTCCTCACATCATTGTTGTCACAAAGATTTTAAACCATGTGCACAATGTGCATACAGAACTCCTTGAATACATTAGATTTTTACATATTGTCTGGAAGTATAGATAACCAGGCAGAAGGGTGGAGGGAAGAAGCAAAAAAGGAAATCTATATGTATTGTGGCATCAGAAGGTGGATCCGGTGTCTTATGTCTTTTCTCCAAAAGTTAGGACTTATCTGTGGATTGTCCTGTGATGTGATTCCATGTTCAGTATGTCATAATTTCTTTCTTTCTTTCTTTCTTTCTTTCTTTCTTTCTTTCTTTCTTTCTTTCTTTCTTTCTTTCTTTCTTTCTTTTCTTCTCTCTTTCTCTTTTTCTTTTTCTTCTTTCTTTCTTCCTTTTCTTCTCTATCCCTCCTTCCTTTTTTCTTTCTTCTTCCCTTCTTTTCTTTTCTTTCTTTCTTTTTTTCCTTTCTTTTTCTTTCTCTTTCTTCTTCTTTCTTTTTTTCTCCTTTCCCCCCCTTTCTTTTTCTCCTTTCTTTCTTCTCATTTTCTCTTCCCTTTCCTTCTTTCTTTCTTTCTTTTTTTCTTTCTTCTTTCTTTTTTCTCCTTCTTTCTTTTTCTTCTTTTTCTCCTTTCCTTTCTTCCTTTCTTTTCTTCTTTTCTTCCTCCTCCCTCTCTTCTTTTCTTCTTTCTTTCTTTCTTTCTCTCCTTTCTTCCTTTTTCCTTTCCTTTCCTTCCCTTCTCCTTCTCTTTCTTTTTCCTGCTTGCTTGCCTGCCTGTCATTGAGATTAATTTCAGATGCCAATATTAGTAGTAGGTATGCCCTTGTAAATAAATAAAGTCTCAGATATATCCTTGAATGAAACACTTTTACACCTTTTAGCAAAGAAGCTCAAATTGTTCTGAAACAAACCCTTCCTCCCATCCTCTTCTCTTTGGACTCAATCAAACTGCCAAGGGTATGAAAAAAAAAGATGGACACTACATTTCAACCACATCAAAAAGGAACTCAATGAGTTCTTAAAATCCTATAACAAGATTGAGTTCTCCGGCAGTGCTGGAACTGAAGCCACAGGATCAGACAAAGAGGAGGAATTGATCTCAAACAAGAAGGAATGTCAACACGACTCCCAATTTGCAGTTGACAATTTGAGGCCAGATCAGAGGGCTTTCTTCTCTGGTATTTAAAAAGTGAGTTATCTACAGCACACAGACTTGACTTTGATCCATCCTTCGCCACACAAAGGAAATTGAGAGATAAGTGTATTCAATATTATGGGTTGGTAGCCTCTAAGGCACCAAAACCTTTGGGGGAAGCAATGTAATTGTTATCAAATGTTCTATACATGTTTAGGAAACTCACGATTGTTCTTTCTTGAACTTCTCTGCAACAAGCAATGAAAGGGAGAAGAGAGGCAGGCCTTTCTTTTCAGGTATTCAAAGAACTCAAACAACAGAGGAGTTATTCTGAATTACTCAAAAACTAAACAATATTGCTTAGTGATGACTGAGACAAAACAATTTGGTTTTTAGTCTGGGAGTTTCATATCTGACAAAAAGATTCTGGCTCTCGAAATCTAATGACCCATATATATATATATATATAAAAAGTATTCTAAACACCTCTGTGTAGGCAGGTGAACAATTTTTGCCACTATCAAACTTCTCCTTTACAAAAAAAGATAGCATAGTTTGAATTAGTCAGCTTCTACTTAAGACATAAGTAATAGATGAATCTGTATTTATATATGGAACATAGAACATAAAATCATAGAGCTGGAATGGACCACAGAGATCCTCTAATCCAGTGATGGCGAACGTTTTTCATCCAAAAGGGTGCATGTGCATGCCCACACATGCAAGCACAACCTCTTGTACTCCCCTCCCCAGCATATGGGCGCAGGCCTCACTGAAGCCTCTGAACTTTTGGTAGGTCAATTGGGCTGTTTTTTGCCCTCCCCAGGCTTCACGAAAGCCTCCGGAGCCTGTGGATGGCAAAAGAAATATCCCCAATGGGCCTATCAGAAATTTGGTGGCCTCAGTAAGGTCTGTGCATGTGCACAGGGGGGAGCATGGGGGATTGTGTGCACATGTGTGTGGGGGGGAGGGCATTGCATTATGGTGTGGGCACACTTTCCTGAAGCCTGGGGAGAGTGAAAAACAGCCCAACATGCAAACCAGAAGTTTCTTTCTGAACTTCCAATAGGCCTGTTGGGCCCATTTTATGCCATCCACGGGATCCAGAGACTTTTCTGAAGCCTAGGGAAGGTGAAAATGGCTTCCCCGCCCTCCGGAAGGCCAAAATTCAGCTGGCCAGTGCGTACATGTGTGCTAGAGCTGACATAGGGCAACGCCACACTTGCCCTCAGATATGGCTCCATGTTCCATCTGTGGCACGCGAGCCATAGGTTCACTATCACAGTTCTAATCCAACCTCCTGGTCAAGGGAGGATACTTAATACAATCCCAGTCAATTGTTCGTCCAGTCTATTTTGGGAAACCTCCAGTGATTGAGCATTAACAAGCTGTTCCATTGATTAATTGTTCTCAATTTCTCCTTACTTCTAGGTTGTATGTTTCCTTAACAATCTTCCACCCCTTACTACTTATCCTACTCTCTGGTGCTTTGGAGATGTTTGTATGGATGGCATCAAAAAGTCATGACCCATAAGCTAATCACAAAACATTTGTGGGTTTATCTTTACTTATTTTCCCAGGGGGGGGAAATAATACTGTATTTAAGTAAGGTGAAAGGTCATGCATTCAACGAGGAAGGAAGTGTTTAGAAAATGGCAATTCATGGCATCTTTTAATGCAATTTGTGTAATAAATTGTCTCTGGGGCTGGCTTTGTCGATATTTTGCATTTATCTCTAACTCCAGCAGCAGTGAAAATGAATCATCCAAGAATCAGAAGGAAGCCCACAATTCTAATCTAGTGTATTCATAAACTGTTTCAATTATTTAATTATTTATAATAGTTTTGCGTCCTAGCTGTTATAACGTTCTAGGCCCCTCGGTGGGGCCCGACTAGTAACCAATGCCAAATCCGGCGAAACAACTGGCCGCTGTGATACAATTGTATTATTATTATTATTATTATTATTATTATTATTATTATTATTATTATTATTATTATTATTAGTGTAGTGGGCTTCAGTAGGCAAGAACCAAACTAGCATAGCTACAACAGCTTTTATTGACTCAAAAATGGAACTGAGGCACTGCAGGCAAATGCCACAGGGCCTTAACCAATCATAGAATTAGAAAAAGCCTACCCAAATATAAATGTTCTACATTTCCCTCCAAAACAGTTGGTGTCATCTAAAGGTTAGTTTCACTTTAGCACAGTTAATGCAACTATATATATTCAATAAATAATAATTATTATTATTGTTATTATTATCATCATCATTAGTCTGAAACGTAGAAACACAACAAAGAAACTTCAAACTGCAACCAGGGTACCCACAATACGCCAGATATCACGGTTGTCAGAAAGCATAAAATTAATTGATATTGCAGTACCAGGAAACGTCAGAGTTGAAGAAAAAGAACTGGGGAAAAAAATCACGAAATATCATGACCTGGTTATCGAAACTATGTGATTATGGATGAAACATGTGACAGTGATACCCATTGTCATTGGGGCACTTGGTACCATGTCCAAGAATTTTACAAAGTACATCAAGAAATTGCAGCTTCCTGCAGCGGAACTGCAAAAAACTGCGCTACTAGGAACATCATATATTATAAAAAGAGACTTGGTTGATACCCAGGACACTGACAGCAACTCTTATCAACCAATAATAGCAATAGCAATAGCAGTTAGACTTATATACCGCTTCATAGGGCTTTCAGCCCTCTCTAAGCAGTTTACAGAGTCAGCATATCGCCCCCACAGTCTGGGTCCTCATTTCACTCACCTCGGAAGGATGGAAGGCTGAGTCAACCTTGAGCCGGTGAGATTTGAACCGCTGAACTGCAGATAACAGTCAGCTGAAGTGGCCTGCAGTACTGCACTCTAACCACTGTGCCACCTTGGCTCTTTTTTTACCAGTCAATTGTATTTGTGACACATCTTTAAATGTTCAGTTGACTGAGTTTCATGTTTAATGAAAAAAAGGGAGAATAATAACATTGTTATTACATCTATCACTATATTTATCTATAAACTTGCTCTACATGCAAAGCTCTGGGGAATTCTGTACAACACATTTGATCTTTCAAAGGAAAATAGTAATCATACACTCAAGACAACGTTTTCGGTCAAGCCTTGGGCGTCAAGCCAGCATTTACAAAATTCTTCTTAGGTATACAATTCGTATTTACCTGCCACCTGCTTATCCTGACAAAAGCCACAGTGGAAGGATGACGTTTTGTTTCTAACAAGAGCGAGATTCATGCAGTTCTGTTTGGGCAGCAGGAAATACAATAGCTTCCTCCATCCAAAAGCACAGAGATAAAATACAATATTTACCCAGAATCAGAGAACGGCTGTGGCTACTCAAAGTCACAGTGGTTGCCGAAATCTTTGAAAAATGTTGACTGAACCTCCCTCGTCTTGTTCTTCATTTTTGTCCTCTGTGCCTGGATACCAAATGCAAATCTTACCTTGCATTGCTTTCTGGGGCAGATACATTGAAGTCCGCATAATGCCAAACTGTTCAGAACAAGGCTCTTCCTGATATAAAAAGTGATGAGAATTTCACTAAAGCAGCACAGCCACTCTCTGAATCAATTCAGAGGAGATAGTTGTCAGGTTTTTTTTTTGGCAAGATTGCTAGGGGTGTATGGGGCATTCAGAGAGGGGTAGGACCTCTGGTGTAGGGACACATTGTGTCCTTTTAGGGCAGCTTTTGGACTATCTTGTCCACCTTTGGTCCCCACCTGTTACTCAGCTCTCACTTGTGACTCCTAGTAGCTATAGCATGTACAGTGGTCACACCCCAGGCAACATCTTTGACAGGCTGGCCAAATCAGGTTGAGAGTAGCCAGTGGGCCATTGGCCTTCGGTGAGATATGAACTTGCCTATCCCGAGCATGTGAAGTCAGATTCTGGCAGATTGAGCAGATAAAACCTACTAGAATAGGACAACGGTCATGAAGGGAGTCTCTGCAAGCAATGTGGTGCATTAAGAACATGGCAAGACACAAAAGATGCCCTGGTCAACCACTGCCCTCAGCCCATCTCCAACTCTTTCAACTTTTGTCCTGCGAATGGAGCAAGATGGAATCTGGGAAGAGAGAGTGAGGCTGACTCTGCGCACCTTTCCCTCACTTTAATACAATTCATGCACAAATCTTGACATCCCCTCAATTATAATTATACTAATTATAAATACCATCAAGATAAAATGGAGCTCGCTCAGAAGCTGAAATACACCAAGCAACTTAGATGGAGAGTGTGAAGCAGAGGAGAAAGGTAAGGGAAGAAGAGAGGGATAGGAGAGAGGGCAGGGGGGAAGAGGAAGAGAGAAAGGAGGGGTGGAAAGGGAGGAGAGAGGAAGGGGAAGTAGAGAAGAGAAGGATGACAGAGGGAAGGAAGGAGGTAAGGAGGGGGAGGAGAGAGGGAGAAGAAAGTGATGGATAACGTACAAATATGGTGTATGGAGAGCAGAAGAGCCAATAATTGTTTTTGGGAGTTGATGGTAAGATGAATTGATGCAAACATTTAATAATACAATATGATGTTGGCTATGTAATAGTATACATGTGATTATATGTTATGAAAATGAAACAAATAAAAAACCTTAATTTAAAAAAAAAAGATGTCAAGGTCCTCTTCGAACAGGATGGATGAAAGTCATGCTAGGTGTTCTGACCTAGGCTTCCCCAAAAAGCATGAAGCAAATTCCTGGTCCCGACAAAACCCCTTTTATTAAACGAATGTGAATTCCTCTCATTCCCAGCAAAGGCCTGGCAAACAGACTTTCAAAGGTGAATTTATGATCACAGACCTTATCTATCATGGAAAGCTGCCATTTAAATATTGTCCAAAGGCGGTGCCGTGCAAGGAAAGATTTGGCACAGAGTCTCCGAGATTCATTGACAGCTTATAGAAACTGCTTCTCTGGTTAACCTTTATTGCGTTATAACAGCTAAGGTGAAGCGCCCATCGATGGGAGTGGCATTGAGTTGGCCACACCCACATGGTTACATGACCACTGAACCAAGCATACCCAGCTGGTCATTAGCGTGGAGAACCAGTTGTTAAATTATTTGAATCCCACCACTGCAGTATTCCAGGTGTTACTAAGGCTTTATAATGCGGTACTAATACTTCACATGATTTTTGAGTCTATGCCTCTATTTATACAACCAAGGATTGTATTAGCTTTATTGGCTAAGAAGAAAAAAGAGATATAATCTGTAGTTTTAGAATGATGACAGAATGATGGCTAAGGAAATAAAGCAGCCATAAACCTTAATTTGCAGAAGAAAGTCTTCTATTTGTCATATAAAACGAAGACACAGATTAAACTGATACACAAGTAACACTGCTTGTTGGATAAGCTCCTTTAAACAATCTAGCCAGTAATATTTAAACCTTTCTTATACTTCGTAAGTCTGGAAAGAATTAATGGAGTGCTCTTATATTGTCAATTTCCTTATTTAAGAATCTTTTTTAATGTTGACACAAATAAACTGCAAAGGACATTACAGAAAATAATAGCCATAGCTAATTACAGATTGCAGCGATAATTACAAATGAAAGATTGATTTAAATCCATTTACCCATCTGACCTAAAGAAGCTGGGACTTGAGGCTGAATAAATGATCCAGCCCCTGGAGATTGCATCAACCTCTTCTCCTGTCAGTGAAGCTGCGCGATTCCATTAGCCTAAAGAAGGCACCACATCATGATTTTTCCTAAAGACGAAGAAGGGCCAAGCAGTTCATTGCATTTGTGTTTCGAAACGGTAGCATCTGCAGAGTCAGCTTGTTATTAACACCGCTGCATCTATAAAGTAGATTGCTGACCCATGAATGGGATGCTTTGTCAGTTTGGCACCAGGGGAAAAAAAAAGTGGAGATGAAGTGAAGCAGAGAATTCAAAGGGGCTCTTGATCGCCTCCTTTAAAATGCCAAGAACTTAAGCTGTCCTTTGTTATCTTCTTCTCTATGCATAGTGACGCGTTAGGAGGTCTTGTCTCATTGTGCCATAATTCAGGGATTGTTCGGTCCATCCACAGCGCCTCTCCCTCAAAAGGGCAGCATGGGAGAGCTAATTCTGGCAATGAGCAGCTACATAATTAAGGTTTGTTCAAGAATGAAGGGGCTCTCCCCAACTCGTTTTCAGTCAGCAGATGCCAGGAGTTCCCAGGCCTACTTAGGAATGCACATTTTCACTTCTTCTGCTCCCACCATTGAGAAGGGCAGGAATTTCACAGAAAGCAAACGATGTCCTTTTCAGAAGGGGAGAATTGTCTGTTATGTTTCTACTGACAACTGAAAGTCACTGGGGGTTGGTAGCAGGGGTTGGTTGCTACCAGCATTACTGACGGTCCACATTTACACCAAAAATATCTGTGCATGCATAGAACGTTAGAAAAGGGGGGGATTACATTTCTGCAATGGAGATTGTTCTGCGCATGCACAGAACCAAAAATTAAGATGGTGCCACTGACAATAAAACCAGTTCAGGTGCATGGGCGGCTGAGTTATTATCTATTCAGCCGAACCAGTCCGAACCAGTAGGAACCCTCCAGTAGGCTTGGTGATGAAGATGCATGGAATGGGTATCTTTAAAAGAGGTGGGCTTGTCCTTAAGAACATACAGTAACATACGTGCATACTAATTTTTGGCTTAGCTTTCTTTCTACTTATTATTGTGAGGAGAAAAATCCTGTCTGTATTTATTGCTGTTAACACCTCTTCATCCGCTGATGTAATAAGAATTAATAAAATACTTTAGAAGAGGTGGCTTAGAGGTGAAGATTCTTGCTTCCCACTTGGAAGGTTGAGAGTTCAGTCCAAGGTAGTGACAGATCTCTCTTGCTCTCTCAGGGCGCAAGGAGAAAATGTCTGCTGTGAACTCCCCGTAGGGATCAGGCAGGGCATCCGGCCAGTAAATGCTCAGCTGCAATCAGTTGCCCCAACCCCACCCTGAAGCCAGGAATTACTAGATCGCAAAAATAAAAAATAAAATACTTCAAAAAGAAGTAGTGGGATGGGAAATTATTCTGTAGATTTTTGGTTACTCTGAAAGGTTTTACAATGGCACGCAGGAGCAAAATTGCACACGAGATGAAACATCAAATGACATGATTTCTGAAGGATATTTAATTCACTATGGAGAATTAATTGACAAGCTTATTAGAACACCACATTGGTTGCTTATTCAGGACTGGAATATCTGTGCATCATTTAAGAAACACCTCAGCATGACTTGAAGCATGTTGAACCAATCAGTTGGGCCTTTTAAAGGGGAGTGGACTTTTTTGTGGGTAAGTGACCAATGATAGAAAAGCATGTTCAATCTTGATCCCACAGTCAGCATCCAATTGGTTCACTTGCTTAATTTATAAGTTGAGATGAGTTTCTTTCGCTAAAATGACACATAGTGGCTAAAATATGGTGGCAGTGGAGAAGAGGCACCAGAAATGAAATGGAAAATCAGGAAGCAGTAAACTGTGAAGTGGCCAAAGCGATGCTTGAAAAGAAGGGTAGCTTGCTCTGAAACTGTCAATTCAGTTCTGAGCCAAGTCGTTTCAAAATATTGATTTGAAAAGTGAATTTGATTTGATTTCAGCTGAATAAATCTGATGAAAAGCATACATGGGTGTTCTGACCCCCCTCCGTCCGGTGAGTCACGCCGACACAAGCTTACTGTTAGCCACACTTTATTCACAGTAATTACTCACAGACAAGACTTTGGCAGCAACCCAGACTCCCACAGATAAGAGATACACACAAGAGCTTCTCCAGCTTAGTATAATGGTTGTGTCCTGCAAAAGGTCTCCTCCCAAAGTCTCTTCTTATATACTCTCTTGGGAGGAGCCAAATCACAGCCACCTGGGCCTGATTATCTCCTATGAGTCTGTCTCCGTAATTGCTGCCGTCGCTTCTTTGCCCTTCTCTGCCTGGCGTCAGGGACAAACTCCCTTTGCTCTTCCCTACTGCTCCAGTGCCTGATGTCAGGGAAAAAATCCCTTTGATCTTCGCCACTGCTCCAGTGCCTGACGTCAGGGACAAACTCCCTGTGACTTTCACCACTGCTCCATGCCTCAGGCACCTCCTGGTGGCCAACCAGCTTCTCTGGTCCCTGCTTGGAGTATGAACTCTGCCCAGGGTCCTCCACATCTTCCAGAGCCGACTCATAGGGTCCCTCGCTATCAGAGTCCATCGGCAGCTCCAACGGCTCCTGCTGGGCCACAACTCACAGGTATGCATGAAAATCCATAGGGTCAGCAAATACCGAGGTGGCGCAGTAGTTAAATGCAGCACTGCAGGCTACTTCAGCTGACTGCAGTTCTGCAGTTTGGCTGTTCAAATCTCACCAGCTCAGGGTTGACTCAGCCATCCATCCTTCCAAGGTGGGTAAAATGAGAACCCAGATTATTGTTGGGGGCAATATGCTGACTCTGTAAACCACTTAGAGAGGGCTGAAAGCCCTATGAAGCAGTATATAAGTCTAACTGCTATTGCTATTGCTAAATACACCAGATTCGCCCCATACAATCTGTTTGGAGATTCGTAGATGTGATGAGTAAAAGCTGACAAGGTGATTGGATGAAGTCCTCGCTCCTAAATCTTCCAGTGAAGGAAAGTTTTGCCCAGCTCTAGTCCTTGGTCAGGTTTCATCTATAGGGCAAGTCTAAAAGTGGGGTATGAAAAGCAATTGTCACAACTTCAGATCAGTGGTGGGTTTCATTTCATTTCATTTCATTTTATTATATTTATATGCTGCCCTTTTCCCCCGAAGGGGACTCAGGGCGGCTAACAAATCAAATCAGGGAAGGGGGGGTACAGACAAAAAATGAAAAAACGAAACATAACAATACATAATTTAAAAACACACAACAGTCATACCATTCGAGACGGGGGCAACAGCTCTTTAGCCCCAGGCCTGTCGGAACAGCCAGGTTTTAATGGCTTTGCGGAAGGCCTGGATGGTGGTGAGGGTTCGAATCCCCACGGGGAGTTCGTTCCAAAGGGTCGGAGCAGCCACAGAGAAGGCCCTCCTCCAGGTAGTCACCAGTCGACACTGGCCGGCGGATGGAATTCGGAGGAGGCCTAATCTGTGGGATCTAATCGGTCTAGTGGAGGTGATTGGCAGCAGGCGGTCTCTCAAGTACCCAGGTCCAATACCATGAAGGGCTTTATAAGTGACGACTAGCGCCTTGAAGCATATCCGGAGACCAAGAGGCAGCCAGTGCAGCTCGCAGAGGATAGGTGTTACGTGGGTGAACCAAGGTGCACTTACCGTCACTGCTGGTTCGGTGGTTGCACACATGCACATTCCAATTGTGCACACGCCTGACTTGTGCTGTGTACATGTGCACAATCCACTGCCCCTGCGACAACCAGCTGATTGTCGGGGCTCGTGAAGAGGCTGCATGCTATGCGCGCATGCGCAATATGCCTTTTGCCATAAAAGCAGGTATAGAGTGCGGGTGGGAGGGCCAAAAGAACCACTGTACCAATTCTCTCTTAGCTCCTCCTGGCCACTACCAGTTCTACTGAACTGGGCTGAATTGGACCGAACCAGCAGCAACTCACCTCTACTTCAGATGTCTAGGAAACCCTAAGAGGAAAGCAAATAAAAAGGAAGAGCCAATGAAATTTCAAACTGATCCTGACAACAAAATAAAGGTATTCAGAACTGAATTACCAGCTGTTTGCCTTTCAGCCCTCTGGAGTGTAACCGATCAATCACCACATTTTTCATAAAAATAGCTGTACGAAGGAAGCCATCATTTCTCTATCATTTGGGAGGAATGAATATAAATGCATTCCTTCACTGAGAGAAAGTCTATGCAAAGTAACTCTGGTTTGCTTGAAGTCCACCTACCAAACTCTCAAAAGATCATTTTGTTCTTGGATTTCCTTCCAATGAAAGAATAAAGAGATGCTTTGGCCATACCCTAAATTTCTCCAGAACTATATGAATAGAAAAGACCTTGTATTCATAGTCATTAATTGCTAGGACTCTCAGGAGCAAAGTTAAAGAGGATGATAATTGCAAAGAAGACCACCCATTAAATCCTCAACTGATTTTTCTAAGAAGTCTTGGGTTTAGAAAATTTAGAGCTGGAAGGGACCTTGGAGGTCTTCTAGTCCAGCCACCGGCTCATGCAGGAGATGCTATACCATTTCAGACAAGTGACTGTCCAATTTCTTCTTAAAAACCTCCAGTGATGGAGTAACCACAACCTCTGAAGGCAAGCTATTCCACTGGATAATTGTCCTCAGTGTTAGGAAGTTTTACCTCCTTAATTCCAGGTTACTTCTCTGGATGGCATTACCTATCTCCAATTTACAACACATTCCTTTCAACAGTTCCAAGAAGTCTCCACATGAATTTGCACTACTCAGGTGACCCTGAAGACACAGATAAACCTCCAGGTGACCTTAAGGACCCAATAAAAGGATCCAAATGATGAGCTGTCTCCAAGGAGTAGAAATCCCTCCATTCCCCAGTCAGAGCTGAAGAAGCTTCTTGGATGAGAAGCAAGATGCCTTCAAAGAAAAACCAGAAAGTCCAGTTGTCTCTTGAAAAAAGCACCTTTGGGATGACTTATCAGGAGTGGGAGTGGGAGTGGAAAGCAGAGTTGGGAGTGGAAATCAGAGTTCCAAAAGAAAGAAAGAAAGAAAGAAAGAAAGAAAGAAAGAAAGAAAGAAAGAAAGAAAGAAAGAAAGAAAGAAAGAAAGAAAGAAAGAAAGATTCAGATCAAAGCAGAAGGAAAAAGAAACTGTGCTACAGTGGATGGTTTTCGGCAGCAAAATAAATACACTGCCAAAATTGAATGACTTCATTTCAATGACTTCAGACAGAAAATGGGTGCTTGTCCATGGCTTGTCCAGTATTTAAAAGACTCTTTTTTTCAAATCACGATCTAGTAGATTGCTTGGCAACTCAGAAAATCAGGATTAAGTAATCATAACTACTACTCCATGGCGGCAATAAGACTCTAGAGTCTGTAGCTTCTTAGCCATTTTGTGACGGCAAAGGATGTTGTGGTCTGAATCAGAGAAGACCAGAGAAGTCATTGGGCTCAGCTCAGTCACGTCCAATTTGTGCTCTGAGCCTATCAAAAAGCAACCTAACTTGGCTCTGGAGCCCCTTCTACCGACACATCTACAGGGGCCAAGTCGCCAACTTGTCAAAACAAATTATCTAGGTCTTCACTTTTAACTCCACCTTTGGGTTTTTCTCTCTGAAAACTCCAGTCAGGGATGTCTGCATTAGTGAGATAATACTGTGGAAAAAGCACAGAGCAGTATCTCTGCCATTGAGGAACAGCAGAAAGAGGGGGAGACATAGAGAAAGAGGGAAAAGAGAGAGATAGAGGGAGGGAGGGAGAGGGAGAGGGAGAGGAGAGGGAGGGAGGGAGGACAGAGAGAGAGAGAGAGAGAGAGAGAGATTTCTTCTCTTATTACCTCTTCCTGTGCCAATTAAAACCTGGAGAAATTGAGAGGGGGAATTTAACGTACTGCTCTTTCTTCCCCAAGCAAAGATTTAATATCCGTTACCCAGAATCAGATATTTGTCAATAATTTACTGAAAGGTAAGGTAACGGTAAAGGTTTCCCTCGCACATATGTCCTAGTCATTCCCGACTCTAGGGGGCAGTGCTCATCTCCATTTCAAAGCCCAAGAGCCATTGCTGTCCAAAGACGTCTACGTGGTCATGTGGCCAACATGGAATGCTGTTACCTTCCCACCAAAGGTGGTTCCTATTTGTCTACTTGCGTTTTTACATGCTTCTGAAGGTTGGCAGAAGCTGGGGCAAGTCACGAGAGCTCACTCCGTTGCGTGGTGCTAGGGATTCGAACTTCCGAACTGCCGACCTTTCTGATCGACAAGCTCAGCATCTTAGCCACCGAGCCACCAAGTCCCTTACTGAAAGGTATTTCCTCCTAAAAGCATCTGGCTGACTTGCTGTGTAAAAGATGACCAACAATGAGATGCTAACGGAAATTTTGAGCAAGTACGCATTATATATTTGTGTGTGTGTACAGGTAGTCCTCATCTTATAATCCCCAATTGAGCCCCAATTTTTTGTTGTGAAGGGAAACACTTTTTAAGTGAACTTTGCCTCATTTTGAGGACTTTTCGTGCCAGAGTCATTAAGTGAATCACTGCAGCTGTTAAGTTAGTGACACGGTTGTTAAGTGAATGTGGCATCTCCACATGGACTTTGCTTGGCAAAAGGTCACAAATTTTTTATTTATTTTTTATTATCAAAATTTATATGCCGCCCAATCCCGAAGGACTCCGGGCGGCTTAAAAAAAAGATAGAGAAAAAAAGAGGGGAAAAAAAAGACAGTTTAAAATCTCAACACCACATACATTCATTCTAATCGGGGCTGGATGAGGTCAACAGCCCCAGGCCTGCCGGAACAGCCAGGTTTTACAGCTTTCCTGAAGGCCATGAGAGTGGGTATGGTCCGGATCTCTGGGGGTAGCTGATTCCAAAGAGTCAGAGCAGCCATAGAGAAGGCTCTCCTCCGGGGGCCCGCCAGCCGACACTGTCTGGCTGACGGCGTCTGAAGGAGGCCCAATCTATGGGATCTTACTGGCCACTGGGAGGTATGTGGCAGCAGGCAGTCTCGAAGGTACGCTGGCCCTAAGCCATGTAGGGCTTTAAAGGTAATAACCAACACCTTGAATTGCGTCCGGAGACCAATTGGTAGCCAGTGCAGCTTGCGGAGGACAGGTGTAATGTTGGTGTATCTTGGTGCACCCAATATCGCTCGCGCGGCCACATTCTGGACTAGCTGCAGTCTCCGAATGCTTTTCAAGGGTAGCCCCACAACTGAGGTTTATGTCACCTCAGGGTGCTTCAACCATCATAACTATGAGTCCGTTGCCAAGCGTCCAAATTTTGATCATGTGACTACAGGGACACGGTAACAATTGTGTGAGAAATGGTCATAAACCACCTTTTTCAGTGCTGTCGTAACTTTGAACCATCACTAAGTGAACTGTTGTGAATCAAGGGCCACCTGTATTACTGTGTATGCCAACCCTGAAGCTGACCTGACTGGAGCCATCTTGGAGCTTCAGTGTTGCCACACTGGAGCTGAGAAATAGGGAGAGGGGATTAGAGATAGCTGGGGTTTGTAGCCAAAATAAAGTACTTTTTCTTGGGAACCAAGGACATTCTCACACCTGGACCATGGAAGGAGGAGTAAGGACACCAGGCAATCAGACAGCGTATTGATTGGACCATGTTGTTGATTGGCTGGTGGTTTGGGGTTGAGAGAAAACATTCTCTTTCAATTAGGTGAAAACCACAGGAAACTTCAGAGTCAGTTTTCACCAGATTTGTGCCAATATGAAATCTCCAATAAAGCTATTCATTGAGGAATTTGTCTGCCTCGGAATTTTGCTTGCTATGGGTCTATTACTTGGAACCCTGTTTGTGTGTATGTAGATAGATAGATAGATAGATAGATAGATAGATAGATAGATAGATAGATAGATAGATAGATAGATAGATAGATAGATAGATATAGATAGAGTCTCTTTGAGAGTGGGTGGCATACAAATTAAATAAATAAATAGATGATAGATGATAGATAGATAGATGGATAGATGGATAGATGGATGTGGATGTGGATGTGGATGTGGATGTGGATGTGGATGTGGATGTGGATGTGGATGTGGATGTGGATATGGATATGGATATAGATATAGATATAGATATACATGGATAGATGATAGATAGATAGATAGATCGATAGATAGATGATAGAAGTAGATAGATATAGATAGATATAAAAACTTGACCCTATTATTTTTTAAAAAAGTATATTTTGAGAACCATAAGGCTGATCTCCTACAAAGACTATCTACAATTATAATCTATAAAAACATGCTGAAAGGAAACTAAGGAAAAACAAATAATTTAATGGGTAACTTCCATCTTAGTCATCTTTTAATTCCACAACTATTTCTCCAATTGAATGGCATACTGATGTTGCTGTGATTCTTCGGAATCAGACTAATTTTGAATCCAGGGGTGTGGGGGGTGAGAGAGAGGGAGGGAGGGAGGGAGGGAGATGAGAGGAGGAGAGGGATGGAGGAGAGAGAGAGAGAGAGAGAGAGAGAGAGAGAGAGAGAGAGAGAATTCTTCTTGACCATAAATCAAACACACAAAGTTGCCAATTTTTTTGACAGCAATTCTGACCACTGCTATGTACTTTTATTACCAGACTTGGCCGAACAAATGGAGGAACATGTCTCATAGACTAATAAATTGCCCCATTAAAAAGTTCTCAATTTGACCCAACCTTGAAAGGCTAAAAGCAGCTGCCAGCGTGATCTTATCGTTAAATTCCTGCAAGGGTTCCAATGGGTAGATTCCTGGGAGAAGGTCTTAAAATAACCAAGGGAGTCCAATTTGTCCACTCAATTTCTAGAAGGGAGCTTGGCTGTCCAGCAACAATCAGACCTCCATGATTCCCCAAGGAATTAATTAGGCTGGGCCATTAACTACAATGACCATTCTCTTTGTGGCATTGATGCTGACCAAAGCAATCCTAAATTACAGTTGGGAGCCTTTGAGCTTCTTTGCTCTTTCTTGTGCAATGTTTCCAACAGTGATGCTAACGTGATTGTTAAGCCTTTCCCCATTAGGAGACTAGAGTTGTGCAGCAGAAGTTAGTAACAAATGTGTCGCTGAACAGTCACTCACAGCCACCGAAGGTAAAACAAAGAATAGCTTTACTTGCGTAACAAAAAATAGGATAAATACTGTAGTGTCCGAAACAGACTATAAGCAGTCTTGAAGTATATACACAGTCTATTTACAATACATTGAAGTTACAGTTGCTCAACTCATGATTCACCATGTAGACAGGTAACTAACATACAGACTAGCCACCATCCAATACACGGTCTTCTCTCCCAATACTAAGCACATACAGTAACAATCAGTAACTATCAAGAACAACTGAGGTGGCAGGTTGAACCAAAGTAGGCCTCAAGTCTGAACCAAACTAGGATTTCATGATATTAAGCTTTAACTGTTCATATATAGAAATTGCAAAGGTTTGCTTTTATGACGTGGTGCGGTTAGACACAGGTTAGAAGAAAGTCTGCACATGAAATCTGCTGAAGCAAAGTCTCTATTTTAATCTATCTGCTGGCTTGACTGTAAATCTGCTTAGTAGACACATTGTCAGTTCCTCAAAATACGAGCGACGCTGCTCCGTTAGCTGATCCATGTATACTTCCTGTAACTTCCTGTAACTCAAGGGCAAATCTTGAGGGGTGTTTCCAAAACTAACAGATGGCTTTAGCTGAAAGTGATAAACTATATAAGGAAGTTCCTGAATTTCATTCAATGTTCAGGCCATTTATTCTTTGCTATGAACCTGCACAAATAAACTATTCCTTCCCTGAAGAGCTGGCTTGCGTCTCCTGTTTTTTTCTACAACACAACAGTAGAACCAGTAGAATCAGTAAAACTCCGGAAACATCAAGAGCATCAAGGAGCATCAGGGAATACTCGTACTAGTTCCTACTTCCTTATATGGCTGCTTAAAGCAATAGCATCCAATTACCTCTCTCTTACATTTAAAGTAACAGATACATTTGTTACAATCATGGCGTATATACATTGTCAAGCCAAGACTAGGGTTACATCCCTAACAGTGATCATAGGTGAAAAATACATCAAATGTGTTTTGGCCAGAGTCAAATAATATCTAAAAGTGAGCATTTCCTTGACCCAATCTTGGCAAGACTGCCAATGCTGGATTACCATGCAGCATTGAGAGGAGTCATCTGCTTGGCCAAGTGCCTTCAGTTGTTCTTTGAGTTTCAAAAGGACAAAGCTAGTTTGCCCTTTAAGTCTCCATTCTAGTTGGAAGAGCTTGGCATGTTTGCCTGCAAAGGAGAGACATCCGCCCCAGCTCTATGCTGTTCTGTTTAGGCACAGTTTCAAGCCGCACATATGCATGCAAGCCACGTGTGCAATGAAAGTGCATGGGAGAAGGTTGAGTGCATGCGTAGTCAGGGTGTGTACCAGTGGTGGGTTCCATATTCCATTGCAACTGGTACGGTGCAATGGGGCCGGGCATCCACCACATGAACATGTGCAGCAGTCATGCACAAATGTGCAGCATGTGCTTGCATACGTACCACCCATGGCACTCCGTGATGCCTCCGGGACACTCCAGCTGCTCGGCCCCAAACAGCTCAAATGCAGGTAAAGTGCGTGGGCAGGTGGGTGGACCCTCCAGAGCACAGTATTAGAACAGTACCTGGTGCTCCCAGCAGGCACTGGTACGCCCGTACTGGGACGCACTGGTCGTATCCCATCATTGGCATGTGCTCACATTTGTGTGCCAGTAGGGAAAGTAAGTTAATACCACACCTGCTTCCCTTCCCTTCTGTTCTCTTCCCTATTTCTTTTTTAAACTCTTTCCCTTCTGTTCCCTTCTCTTCCTTTCCTTTGCCTTCCCTGTTTCCTTTTGTTTAGTGAGCTATCTTTTGCCGTAAATCATGTTGTTAAAGATAGAATATCACAACAGCTGCTGCTACAGCTTCTCCACTAATAGTGTTCTCCACAATGGGAGGATCTTTGAAAAATGGAGTTGATTTCTTCCTCCTAATCTAAAAATATGGGTTGACACAGGTGTACAGAAACTGCAACTCCTGGTGGCATTCTCCATCAATTTGTTTGGATGATTATTGTACCTATCCCTTGATAACAACTGGTTTCTTTCTTCTCTTTTTTTTTCTGGATAGTTTTACAAAAGTCATAAAATACTCTGACAGGAGCACCTGTGAAGACTGAACACACAACTCACACAAGTGGGGTAAGGTAATTAAAAAATAAGGTAGAGTTTTTTTTTAAAGAAATGATATCCATGGACCATGAAGTCTATACTGTACATATGTATGTATCTACCTACCTACCTACCTACCTACTTACCTACCTATTTGTGAACAATGCCATTTTAATAGGGAAACAGCAAAGAGAAAACTACAAACATGGAAGACTACACAACTGTTTTTGAGCTAATGATCAAATATACATTTTATTTTAGATGACAAATCTCAGATAAATTGGTCTCCCTCTGTTTTTGTTTTTAATATCTTGAGTCTTTTGGTTAAAAATGATCCTCAGAAACCTTTCAAGATGATCAATACTCATGAGTCTCCCTCAACTGGAGACTACTCCCTGACTCCACTATTATTATTGTTGTTGTCACTCCAGATAAGTTACCTGGCCATGACTTACCCCTGGATTTGTGCCCGTGAAAAACTCATGCATCATTCTAACTCACAATGCCATTAGAGAGGCATGATGGCTCAGTGGCTCAATGACAACGGAGGAGGTCTACACTCTGGTGGCTTGAGCCCTAGCTTTGCATGAAAGAGCGAGCTCCCGTCACTTTCCTCAGCTTTGACCCACTTACCAGTTTGAAAGCATGTAACATGCAACTAGATAAATAGGTACCACTTCAGTGAGAAAATAATGGCGTTTTGTGCAGTAGACTGAATCTAGCCGAACCCAGACCTTCCCCAATGTGATGCCCAAGTGGAAGGCAACAATGGTAGAACCCTTGATGTCATTACAGAATGCCATTGAATCTTTTTGAGTATGGAGCTAGATTTTTTTTTAAAAAAAGAAAAAAAACTGGGAGATGAAAGGAGGAGGAGTTCCTGATTTTTTAAAGCTATAAAATGAGCATTAAACATCTAACCATTTCCACTTTCAGCTAGAGATCACCTTTTCCAGCTACATTTAGCATAACCGGAGTCCATACTTTTTAAAGATAAAGGTGTGTAATTATGATGGGGCATACCTGGCAAACTTTTTTGATAAAGGGAAGTATAATAATTTAATGTATTAGTTCCAAAGTGATATTCACAAGGAATTAGTCTGGCTTTAAAGCTTTCTCTCTTTCTCTAATTTTTGTAGCATGATTTCCACAAATCACAAGCTTTATTATTCAAAGACATCATCTTAATTCTGAGTTCTGGTTTGAGAGCATTGGCTACCACCTGTTCCAACTTAGACTTCCCAAGATCATGAAGCACACTCCTCGTCCTGATAAAAACCTCTTTCATTTAAGTTAAAGGTAATTCCTCTCCAGCAAATTCCCAGTCAACAGTCTTTCATGAGATTTCACAACTACAGACCTTTATCAGGTTGGAGAGTTACCAGGCCGATATCTTCCAAACGCACATGATGTAGCAACAATTACTTGGCAAGAAGTCAGGAACAGATCTTCACCCTAATGAATTGAACGAATTGTCTACTGAAAAGTCCCCTCCCCTTTTGTTCCTCTTTATTCCCCAGGTGAGGGGCCATTCACATCCACCTGTGCCTTTACTCCTGAGTTGGCCCTTGTTCCTTAGCTGTTTCCTTCATCTGGCAGCTCTGTGCATGCACACATGGGGAACAAAGCTCCAGCTCTCTAACTCTAAAGGCAGCTCATAACTGTTGGATGGCCCAGGCCCCATCTCTGCCTCCAACGCAGAGCCCTCATCAGAACCTTCCCCAGACTCCAGGACTGGCCCATGTTGCTCCCCAAACTCCTCACTCTCTGAGTTTGCCACCAGCTCCACTGTTTTGCTGACGGGACACAATATCATCTGCTTTCAAGGTCAGATAAGAGTAATTATCTGCTGAATAAAATGAGGGGGGGGGATTGCTTCTCTTAAACTTTATGAAGAAACTTTGTATTGCAATGTGTTATAAAGAACTCAATTCTTAAAGTCTTTAAAGAAACTTGAACCAGAGATGATGAAAGATCAAACATTCTCTAAACCTTAATAATAATGAAATGCAAGCCATGGTAACATAATAATAATAATAGTAATAGTAATAGTAATAGTAATAGTAATAGTAATAGTAATAGTAATAGTAATAGTAATAGTAATAGTAATAGTAATAGTAATAGTATAGTAATAATAATAATAATAAATATAATAATAATAATAATAATAAAGGGACAGGGGAACGGTTGGAAAATCAGCTCTAAGTTGCAGGATGTAACTGATGTAATTTCCCTGATGCTTATGGGGGAAGAAAAGGGGATATTTGGGAACAAAGGATACAGAAAGCAGAAAATATGCAAAACCATTTCTAAACAGGTTTAGCTTTTCATAAGTGTGAGCTCCTTGTGAAAAGTGGAATGAAGAAAATAGTGCTGATGTTCTGTGGAAATATGATTATGTATGGATCGCTACAGTATATAGGAAGGTACAAAGAAAACCCCAGATTTTATAGTAGCTGCACTGAAATTTCTTGTTCTCTTTGCTTGCTTAAAGGATATTTACCCCTATGAGCATCTTTTAAGCAACTGAACAATTCCAGTTTAATATCATTTCCCCATACGTATCTTATACAATTGAAGTCTTCCCTAGAAATATCTTTTTTTTCTCACTGATTCCATGAAAATGCCTCCAATCCTTGAATAAGACAGAGTTAAGTGACCTTTTGCTGTACTAGAGTTCTGATAGTTTACCTTTCTCAGTTTATCACCATGGAAGGACAACCTTCCATGATTGAGAGAAGTCTGTAGATCACTCATTCCCTTGGGCAGATCAAATTAATGCCAGAATAGATATTTGTAGATTTAAATACAAGAGCCGAGGTGGCGCAGTGGTTAAATGCAGCACTGCAGGCTACTGCTAGATCAGCAGTTCAGCGGTTCAAATCTCACCGGCTCAGGGTTGACTCAGCCTTCCATTCTTCCGAGGTGGGTAAAATGAGGACCCAGATTGTTGGGGGCAATATGCTGACTCTCTGTAAACCGCTTAGAGAGGGCTGAAAGCCCTATGAAGCGGTATATAAGTCTAACTGCTATTGCTATTGCTAAATAGAAATGCAGTACAGGCTCTGTTATTTACAAAGGCTCAAAACATTGGCAAAACGTCACTCAGAAATCCTTCCATTCCTCTTTCCCCCCCAACATTTTTCTGTTTTTTCTACTGCCTGATATTTCTTTTTTTTTTAAAAAAATATATTTTTATTTATACATTTTTCTTCAATATACATAAGTATTCAATAAACAGTGTATCATTTGGGTCATTTTACATCATGATGCTGATGATGATGATGATAACCTCGCTATTTCTAAATTTAACAAACTTGAACACACTGATTCTACCAAAAAAAAACAAAAACCATCCTACTTGGAACAGCTTATATCCTCTGATGTTACCTTAACGTTCCTAGGTCCTTGGTTAGGACTCGAGCTGTTGAGCTACCAACAAGCCCCAAAGGCTGTGAATCTCACCAAAGATTAACCACACAACAACAACAACAACAACAACAACAACAACAACAATATACTTGGTTGATACCTAAGATGCTGGCAGCAACCCATATCAACCATTAGCACCAGTCAATGGTATTTGTGACACATCTTTAAATATTCAGTTGACTGAGTTTCATGTTTAATGAATAAAAGAAATAATAATAAATAGTCATATAGTGATACCATTGTCATCGGGGCACTTGGTACCATGTCCAAGAAATTTATAAACACATCAAGATATTGCAGCTTCCTGCAATAACACCAGTGGAACTGCAAAAAACTGTGCTACTGGAAAATCGTACATCTTAAGAAGGTACTTGGTTGATACCTAGAATGCTGGCAGCAACCTGTATCAACCATTGGCACCAGTCAATGGTATTGCAATGCGTTTTTGAATGTTCAATTGACTGAGTTTCTTCCCGCTTCTAATTTCTTCTTTTGTTATCCAATGATTGGTAAAATAAATCCCAATTAAAAAAAATATTCTGTGTTTTCTTTATTCTTTATCTTTAAAGTTAATCTATCGATTTCCACCCACACTAATATTTTAATTATATTTTCCTCTGAAAGAGTTTCCTCATTTTTCCAATGTTGTGCAAATAGCAATAGCAATAGCAATAGCAGTAGACAAATACAATTCTCACTGCTGTGAAAACATGTAATATACAATATATAATCCCTTTGTTCTATTTTTTTTTTTGGGGGGGGGGCAATACGGCCTGGTATTTCTAAAGGACTCTCAATCCAACTGATCACTTTTTTAGATCAGCTGTGGCTGGTGGATGTCACCAACCCAACTTAAGGTGCAGGAATAGGAAGCTTCAGACTTTTTAAAGTCTTTAAAGTCTTATTTTAAATGTTGTTTTATACCATTGCTTTCAAGTACTGTTACTTTTATCATTGGGTTGAACTAGCCTGCAACACTTAAGTGATAAGACTATACATTAAATAATAATTATGATCCAGTGTCTAGGCGAAATCAATACAATTGTGCATAACTGTTGTAAAATAGTTTCCCCAACCAGCAAAGATTAGCTACCATTTTAATGTCTGAAAGAACTAACCAATTAAATAGTGAGTAAGGTCAGGATTTATTGATTGTAGCCACAATGAAATCTCTTGTTGTGTTGTTTTTTCCTTCCCTCCCTCAAGACCTCCTTGTAATTGGGTATGATTTCCTTAAAACACTCTTTTTTACATTATTTTATTTCCAGAGGCTGTAGTTCTACAGCAATAGCATACGAGTGGTCTTGCAACAATATAATGAGTCATTGACATAAAGATCAATATAACCATAAAACCTTGGAGCCAAAATGTAGGGGGCGGAGGAAGAATAAAATCATGGAAGATTAAATGGCTGCTATATTTTTTTAAAAAGCTTTCGAAGCTCATAGAATGTATTTACTAACGCTTATGGCAACATAGCAGAGAGAGAGATAGAGAGAGGAATATTTAGCTTCATGCATGACAAGGGGAGACATGTTCAGCAAGCTAATATTTATGTATAGCAATAGCAATAGCAGTTAGACTTATATACCGCTTCATAGGCTTTCAGCCCTCTCTAAGCAGTTTACAGAGTCAGCATATCGCCCCCCACCGTCTGGGTCCTCATTTCACCCACCTCGGAAGGATGGAAGGCTGAGTCAACCTTGAGCCGGTGAGATTAGAACAGCTGAACTGCAGATAGCAGTCAGCTGAAGTGGCCTGCAGTACTGCACCCTAACCACTGCGCACCTCGGCTCCTCAAGTGGGTACTGCCCACTTCGAGTTGCTACACAATTTAAGGATTAAAAATACAAATACACAGACATGTGATAATTTTTGTGACCAATATTTCTGGCACTTGAACCATAATTTATCATTCTTTTTTTTTTTTTTTTTTTTTTTTAGCAAGCAACAATGAAGAGTTGTGACTCAACGTTTTTAGTTTCATTTGTTTATATTCATTACATCAGGGAATGAGGATTCTGGCCCCAGTTGGAAAACAGTTCCCAGCAGTGTAGAGTTCTTGAAATCACTCTAAAATCCACAGCAGCTCTAGATGGTTTTGTGCTATTTTACAGCAGTTGAGAGGATATGCGTAAGGTTGAGATGGACAACTGCATGGTTTTCTTTTCTTCTTCTTGTTGCCTTAACTTAATGTCTGCTAGTGTTTGTCTCTAATCTCCATTCCATCCTCATTCTTCCCCAGTTGTGAGTTTTGGGAATGAGGACATCACTATGGTGGCAGAAGCTAAAGCAATTGAGAAAAGCAGTGATTTTTGTTCTTTCTTTAGCGAAATAATCATGGAACAGTTCCATATAGAGTTTGTGAGTTAAGAATTAAAAAACACTGGCAGTATGAAAATACCACCAGTTTAGCAATAGCAATAGCAATAGCACTAGCAGTAGACTTATATACCGCTTCATAGGCCCTTTCAGGCCTCTCTAAGCAGTTTACAGAAGAGTCAGCATATGCCTCCAACAATCTGGGTCCTCATTTTACCACCTCGGAAGGATGGAAGGCTGAGTCAACACCCTGAGCCGGTGAGATTTGAACCGCTGACCTGCTGATCTAGCAGTAGCCTGCCAGTGCTGCATTTAACCACTGCGCCACCTTGGCTCATAATTTAGAGCATTAATGCCATTGCCATTAGCAATTGCTATATGCTACAAATAGTTGAAAAGTGTTAAAGAAGTATATAAGTGGGCATATTGTAAGGGATGACCAAGCTGAGCCCGAGAAAGGGTCAAATGTGTCAAAAGTCTTGAGTCCCCTCTGTGCCCACAAGAGATACAAGTCCAGCCCCCCTTTTTCACCTCCCTATCTCCCACTCATTTCCTTTAACTGCCAGTTGGTCAGATTTTTATAGAGAGCTTAAGCTTGCAATAATCTTTATACTCATTTGAATTGTCTGAATCTCTTGATTTCCCTGGTATATGAAACATATATCTTTTTTTTTTTTTTTGCAATTTGTCAAGGATGTTTTATCAGAAAAGCATGTGCAATATTTAGCCACCTCCTGGAGTTGAAGATTAATGTTGAAATAGCAATAGCAATAGCAGTTAGACTTATATACCGCTTCATAGGGCTTTCAGCACTCTCTAAGCAGTTTTACAGAGTCAGCAATATTGCCCCCACAGTCTGGTCCTCATTTCACCCACCTTGGAAGGATGGAAGGCTGAGTCAACCTTGAGCCGGTGAGATTAGAACCGCTGAACTGCAGATAACAGTCAACTGAAGTGGCCTGCAGAACTGCACCCTCACCACTGCACCAACCTTGGCTCTTAAGTAGAGATCTCTGAAGAAGTGGGGATGGGATTGTGGCATAAATAAGGGGTCAGGTGATAGATTCTAACCAAAGAAGTCTTTCTGGAGAAAGGAGAGATCATGAGATCACTTACTTGCACTCCAAACAGCTGTTTTTCATAAGTAGACTACAGGAACTAAGATTTTTGTAGTCAATCTGTGAGTGCAGGGACTGGGAATGGAGAATTTCAACAAGCTCACAACCATAAGGTAGCTTTTATGTATGTAAGGTTCACCAACAGACAAACATATTTTTTTGTTGAATAAACAACAATCTGGTGATTAGAAGGCTAATTTTACAAAGATACAAACTGTCTAGGATCCATATAAATTTGAAATAAACAGGTTAAATTAATTATAACAATCATTTTGTGCAGGGAAAATGTTATTGATTTGAACTTTTTTCAAAATAATGATAGGGTAAGACTTTGAACTTTGGACATTAGAGGAAGCCAGAAGCAACTAAAAATCACAATTAAAGGATAAGAATACTGAAACTTGACCAATACAGAATGGAGAAAAATATTTTGACATCATACTGGACATATTGAAGGATATTTGTGAACAATTAACCCCAAAGTTAATTTTAAAAATCTCTGCCATTTTAGCTAGACTGTGTTTAAATGTTCTTAAGGAAAAAGATATGAAAGTCAAATTAAAAATGACAAGATACAAGAAAGATGCTACACTGTCCATATAAAGAAAACTGGTTGATGTCCTAAAAATAAAAGAGAGATACAAACAACAAACCAAGTAGAGTGACTTGGATAATTTGTTAAAGTTTCAAAGAATTTTGTAAGAGTAGGCAAAGGAAAATGGGAAAAAAAAATCTAGGATATTATTTGAAGGGTTTAAAGATCAAAGATTGTTAAAAGTAAAAAGTAAAAAAAAAATAAAGTTGTTTTATTTGATCAAAGTTAAAAAATATTTTCCCCCAAATAGATATCTAGATGTTTCTGATGAGGCTTTAAAGATTTGTTATGAAATATGAAGATATTGTAATATATGAAATATAGGAATAAAAGATCATTTGTTGTATTACAAATGAGGCGATAAATTGCTAGAATTGTTTATACTTGTGATGAATGGGAAAGTCATTTCTTTAAATGTTTGTTTTCTAATTTTTTTCTTTTTCTTTCTTTTTTTTGCACTTTCCATGTTTTATTTTTGCATTAGTTTTATTTGCTTAATTGTACTTAATAAAATCATAATTAAAAAGGATCAGCCTTCTTCTACTGATGTTTAGCCTTTGCTAAGCACTTTCTTGAATTTCTCCGGCACTTCCTTATTTTTCTATCACATTTCTGAAACGAACAATATTAACCTCAATTTCCCATACAACCCTTTTTCTGTAGTTGTACGTTTCCCCCTCCCCTTCAATTCCTCTTTTCCTTGTATCTATCTATCTCTGTCTCCAGAAACGATGTATGCTTGCAAAATGGAAATACCACATTTTTGGAAAAATGCCACTTGGCACAGTTTTAATAAGCTAGGTGACTCAGTGCTGTGAACAGGAATGGGGAAAAAATCTGGCAAAAGCAGAAAAAAATCTGCTTTTTCGAATCCAATAGCACATCTGACTGTCACATTGGAAACTGAAACTAAATATTTATCTTGGTTAATAACTTCAAGGGCTTGCCATTTTTTCCCCCTCTCACTCTAGCGCAGAATAGCATAAATGTATGGGATTTGTGTTAAAACCATTTGCAGCCCACCTGCATCTGCTTTTACTTCTAGAAGAGTTTATTATTCCAAAACACTTAAAATATATATCTCATTCTCCTTATCAGCTTATCTACCTTGGTTGCTAGCTAGCTAGGGCAGCCTATTTGTTTTCCAGCTAATGACTCATTTTCCAAAATCTAATTCCCTTATTATTTAAGGGAAGAAAGACTAGGCAGCATATTGCTATGCATGGTTATAGTAACATTACCCATCCTTGCCACTAAAATGAACAGCATGTGTGCTTTATTTCATCCTCATCTCGAATTGCAGTGTTCAGAATTTTACAAACCTTTTCCAGCATCAGCAGCAGCAATGATACAATCTTCCGACTCTTGTTATTCTGTATTATTCTGTGGGTTTAATTGATGTGATAAATGCGTGATAAATATTTCAATTTCAACAAAATTTGGTACACAGATGACTTACTCTCTGGAGACAAATACTGTGAGGGGGGTAAGACACTCTAATACCCCCCAGGGTGTGTGTGTGCTCTTAAGATGCAGCCTGTTGTGCCTTTATATGTCTTTGACTGTGCTTCCATAAAATGGCTTCTACTGTACAGCACAGAGGAGATGCCATGGTAATGGCTTCGCAGTACTCCACAAGGCAGCACCCTTTGGTAAGGGAGAAAATGCAACATTAGAAATTACGTTTGGTCCGGACATTTCCCCTATAAATAAATACCTGGGCAACCCTCGGTTATCACTTAGTATAAATAAAATAGGTGACTTTAGTGGCTTCCGTGGCCCGTAATCTATGAGTCAGTTCATTTATTGAGGTCTTGGGACTAGGACCTTTTCCATTTCAAAAAATGGGTGAAAGTCACCGGTTTGAGACAAGCGACTATACACACTGCACAAATAAAATGATAACCGTGATGCCAGTCAATTCTTGAGAACAATCACTCCAAAGACCATCTGTCTCTATCTCTCTTGGAGGCAAGTGCAACATTTCCGCTTCAAAAGGAAAAGATCTTGCAGAACAATTAGAGCTGTAAAGCTTTGAAGTCTGCACACCCTTCAACTTTAGTTTCTTATTGTAGGATTGCACACATTGGGATGCAGGAAAAGGCACAGCTGCCAACAGATGCTAGGTTTGCGGTCTGAATCCCCATGTTACTGTTTGAAAGGAACAGCATTTCCACTAAGAACTGTTTTCACTCTTCTCTTTTTCTGTCTCTAATAGAGTCTGCAGTTAGAGTTATTGTTATGTGTTTTAGGGATAAGGAATTGAAATCAGTTTTGGTCACCACAATGTAAAAAAGATGTTGAGATTCTGGAAAGAGTGCAGAGAAGAGCAACAAAGATGAGTAGGAGACTGGAGGCTGAAACATATGAGGAACGGTTGCAGGAACTGGGTATGTCTAGTTTAATGAAAAGAAGGACCAGTGGGACACATGATAGCAGTGTTCCAATATCTCAGAGGTTGCCACAAGAAGAGGGAGTCAAACTATTCTCCAAAGAACTTGAGGGTAGAACAAGAAGCAATGGGTGGAAACTAATCAAGGAGAGAAGCAACATGAAACTAAGGAGAAATTTCCTGACAGTTAGAACAATAAATCAGTGGAACAGCTTGCCTCCAGAAGTTGTGAATGCTCCAAAACTGGAGGTTTTTAAGAAGATGTTGGACAGCATTTCTCTGAAGTGGTGCAGGGTTTCCTGTGTAAGCAGTGAGTTGGACTACAAGACCACCAAGTTACTTTCCAACCAAGGGTGGGTTCCAGCAGCCACTACTTCCAGTTCTGAGCGTTCATGCGCAGTACTAAAACATTTTTGACGCAGAAGCCAAAAATAAGATGGCGACTCCTTAGGCACTGCCAAGAGAACCAGTTTGAGGGTGTGGCGGGTCGGTTCCAGTGACCCAGGCCACCAAGTTACTACCGATTCGGCCAAACCAGTCCGAACCAATAAGAACCCACCTCTGCTTCCAACTCTGTTATTTTATTCTGTTCTGTTCTGTTCTGTTCTGTTCTATTCTACTCCATTCCCTATTGCATTGTATTGCATTGTATTGCATTGTATTGCATTGTATTGCATTGTATTGCATTGTATTGCATTGCATTGCATTGCATTGCATTGTATGGCACGGTACGGTATGATATTGTATTGTATTCTACTATATTCTATTCTATTCTATTCTATATCCTTCAAATGTCATTTATTTCCTAGTTTTCCAGCACCTCTCAGCAATTCCAATGCCCAGGAATGATGGAAACAAACTGGAGTCCATCAGCATCTGGAGAGCCGTAGCTTCACAGCAGATAAACTGTGGAAATGAATTCCTTTCAGACGGTTGCAACAGATGTCCAAGCCAATCACTATGGTTTTTGGACGTGAGCAAACAGGTCCCTGGGTTACATTTTCCATCTGCAATTCTGATATATAAATTAATTGGGCAACTATTTTTAGCAAAGCCAATCCAAATATGAAGGCAGGAAGGGATGGGTGAGCATTGTGTTTGCAAGAAGGTCTAAACACAGTTATCTTTCAGGTTTCACCCTTCTTGCTACTAGGAGCATCAAATGTGCATTAGACTAAAAGGTATTTACCAGTGCATGCCACCTGTGGCACACATGCCATAGTTTCTCCATCACGGGTATAAAGTCCCCAGTTTGAGCAATGGGGGTTGGACTAGAAGACTTCCAAAGTCCCTTCTAACTCTGTCATTCTCTTATTCTGGTTCTGAATTTACCACCCCTCAATGGAAGTACAGCCTGCCTCTTTTCACCAGTTACATTTTATTGTAATGTTTGAGTTGGGAACTCAGCAGGTTGATGTATGAAGAAGTGGAAGGAAGCCTATTAGTTGCATAACATATGGAAGGGAAACATCCTCCCCCATTAATCAGTGGTGCACTGAGACCAGTACATAATTAATTGTAATTCTAATTAAAATTAAAATGCAACCTAATATAGGCTACATAATTAAACTGCTAACAAAAATTAAATGTTTAATTTTAGCATTAAAGAGTGACAATAGAGCATGTTAATTTTCTGCAAACCACTATACGGGGTTGGGGTAATATTAAGAGCATTTATGCAGGCAAAGTGCTGATTAAAGGAAAACTAGTGTTTCAATTACTTGAAAAAAAAAGTTATAATCACCATCCCAATGTTAATTCAGAATATGCAGTCAGGACGCAGGCATGAGTGTGCCAACATACAATTAAATATCTGTAAATTTCATTGTTTTTAGCATGTTTCGGTGTTGCTGGTTTGGGTCTCATTGAAAAACTTGCATATTTTAAAAAAAACTGAAAATAACTGAAGCCCAAAATGTGCATTTCAATATATGTCAGCTCACAGTCAAATCCTGTTCTCCTTTAATTGAATTCAACAGTTATTCTTACTTCACTGATGCAAAAGAGACACGAATTATAACCAGCACATCTACCCTGATGTTTATTCGAGCAGAGAAATATGCTTCGTGTAATAATCAGTGTACCCTTTTACAATATTAAATGTAGAAAGAATTGGATGGACAAATCTGAAAGCACCCGAGGATGCAGCCAGAAAAGTATTGGCATCAAGTGATACCGAATTCTCCCGAAATCCCTTGATTTATGCAAATGAAAAGATACATAATTAACTGCTGCATAATTGTTATTACCTCTCCCACAATTGAGTTTGGGTTGTTTGTAATGGAAATTTCCTTCCTTCCTTCCTTCCTTCCTTCCTTCCTTCCTTCCCTTCCTTCCTTCCTTTCTTTTTTTCTTTCTTCTCTTTCTCTCCTTCCATCTTCCTTCTTCCTACCCTCTTTTCCTTCCTCTTTTCCCTCCCCTCCTCATTTCCTCCTTCCCTTCCTCCCTCCATTTTCCTCCTCTCCTTCTCTTACCTCCCTCCTTTTTCTTGCATCTTTCCCCCCCTCCTTCCTTTCCTTCTCTCCCTACCCTTCCTCATTTTCCTCCTCCCTCCTCTCCTTCCTTTTTCCTTCCTTCCGCTCTCTTTCCCTCCCTTTTTCCTCCCTCCTTCCTCTCTCCCTCTCCTTTCCTTCCTCCCTTCCTTCTTTCTTCCTTCCCTCCCTTCCTTCCCCATCCCTCCCTTCCATCACAATTCAAATTCCAATACTTCTGTCCAACACAAACTATGCAACATTCTAAAACCATTCATACAATACACAATAAGTGAAAAAAGATATTGAAATGATAGCAGTTTGATTGGCGGCCTCAATAGGAACCTTTACAGATAAAGGTCGGAACATTGATTAATTTCTTGGTCCCACAAGGTGGCATCTCATGAACTTGTAAATGCCAGGGAATGGGAAGGGGTCCTTCCTGGAAGAGTCCACCATGGAGACTTTCCATTTCACATTTAGCATGGAAGGACTTCCAGAGCTGTACCTTCTTGTTTAGGGAGAAACATACTTTTGTATATCATTGTTCCAGACCGTTAACAAGAAGACAACATTAATTGTTCTTTAACGGTCAACATTAATTTCAACAACTGAACTGGGATTAGAAACAAAGTTCAAGATGAGAAAGATCAACAAAAATATTCTGAGACATAACTTACTGCAGACATTGGCACTCTAACTGCGTCTTGCTTCTTAGGATGGCAAAGACAGGAAAAGCAGGGGATTGTAAAAGCAGAAGGGTGAGAAGGAGAGAGGGCACAAACTGCCCTGTCAATCATCCATCATGAACAATGATGTTACGGGTGACACTTTGTTCTGCTCTGACCCTGGAGATGAAGCTGGTACCTGCGTTCTTTTTGACAGGATTTCTATCATCTTTAGATGATGTTGACCCTTACTCATCCACCCAGAATTTTTTTTTTTTTAAATGCATCAGTTTATCTCCACTTGTCTTATCTGGAGAAAATTCCATTTGTGGTCATTCTCCCAGATGAATTCTCCGATCGTTAGGAAAATAATATGCTTCCTCCTGTAAGGCTCGGGATGTATTTGGGTGGCAATATATCAAGAACAGCAACTAGTTTGTAAATAAAGTTGATTGTGCTATTCTTTTCAAATGCATTCTCTTGTTTGTTTTGTTTTTTTTCTTTTTCCCCCTGAGTTCTTAGAGGCTGGAATTTATCAAAGAACATAAGTTGACTGTTCTGCCTGACAATCTTAGACAGCTGGATTCTCAGATTTCACACTCAAGGTGTAGCATTAATAATGACTAGCAACAGCACTTACATTATATACACTTCGCAGTGCTTTTACAGCTCTCTCTAAGTCACTTCGATGGGAAAGTTGTCTTTTAGCATGGGAAATTGTAGGCAAAGGAAACATGGAATCCAAGTTTCTATTGCTAACCTCTGAGATACCATGCAGATTTCTTAGTCACAGGCTGCTTACCTCTATTCCCCCATTCACTTCTGATAACTAGCCTTAACCTCTGGTTGTCTCCTTGATCATACTTGATTCTGTTTACCTTCTGAGGCCAAACAAAGTCATTAATATGCTGCCACTTGCTGCAATTGTAAGGCATCATTCTTGGCATAAAATGTTCATAGTGGAGACAGAATTGCCTTAGAATACGAACACGCACCGAGATGGTTTATTCCTCGCAGGGAGTTCATTTTTAGAATACTACACACCATCTTCTAAAATGAAGAGACCAGTGGTGGGCTTAAAAAATTGTTCGAACCTACTCTGTGGGTGTGGCCTCCTTTGTGGGAGTGGCTTGCCATCCATGTGACCGGATGGGAGTGGCTTGCCGCCCATGTGACCGGATATGAAGATGCCGACGACACTTGTCAGAACCACCTTAAATTACCTCACACACAGCACTGGCATGCATAAGATAGGATGTAAACTTGTTTTTTAAAAGGCATCTTTGGTTTGCGTTAAAACAATTTCAACACACACAATGTTCTGATTGCACCACAAATGCAGTAGTCATCCTTACTTTTCACAGAGGCACTAAGTATTATAAATGAGCATGATAGTGTAGAATAATCATATCCAAGGATCAGTGGTGAGTTTCAAAAAAGTTTGGAACCTCTTCCGTAGGTGTGGCCTGCTTTCCGGGTCCACTGGTGGAACCTCTTCTAACCGGTTCGGTAGATTTGATGAACCGGTTCTACTGAATAGGTGCGAACTGTAGGAACCCACCTCTGGAAGAGGACCCTCTAGTATCTTACCCTGATGGGCGGACCATGGAATGTTGGTCTCACCCTCACCTGTTCTATATTCCATTTAGAATTTTAATGTGCTTTTTCTTAAACTCTCCACTAGGTCCTGCTGTTTTTCCCTTTAGTGATACTATGATTTGGAATGAGATCTAGTTCCTGAGACAGGGAAGAATGCAAAGACTAGGGTAACATTTAATTCTTTACGAGAAGCAGTTTCAATATTGTACGGTTGGATGGTCTATAATAAATCAAACTATTTGAGCAATCCATAAAACACATGACAGTTACACTTTTTCCCCCTGTCCCAGAGATAGAGAGGTCATCATTCATAATAGTGAAAATATCCAGAAATGCCCTAAAAATAAAATAGAACCCCCCTTAGGTGTCTTTTCCTGCACAACAATAAAAATATTGCTTGCTGCAATATTTGTAAAAAGAGGAATCCTGTCAAGTCAGATGCAATGAAGATGAATTGCATTCAGAGAGTTATATCTAGTAGACCTATAGAAGTGGCACACGGGGGGGGGGGGTGTCCAAGAAGTAGACATTTTTTCTTCTTCTATCAAACTAATCTTACAAGCTTCTCAACAAAAGCTGTGAAGGAAATAAAGCATGCAAAATTAGCAGGAGTGTCTGACTAGCATTGCCTCCTAATAATATTATTGTGTGACATTCAACCTGTCAGACTAATCAGAGTCACTTTGGTTTTCTGTAAGCAAAAAATATTGTCCTGCGGTGACTTTAAAAGTTCTGAAATTCTGTTACATGCGACAAACGACAAGCCAGAACACTTAACCTATTAGCTGGATATTTAAGGAGCCCGTTCCTTCCACATGAAAAGCCAAAAAAACAAAAAAAAACAAAACCCAAACCTCATTTTCTTGGGTAAATATATTTGTTTGTTCTCTTATAAGCTTGTCTCTACAGCTTTGGCATTGTTGGCAAGGGTGAAATAGTATAAATCTCTTTCAATAAAATAAATATTGCTGGTGTCAATCTCATGTTTAAGTTACAAGACCCATGCTAGCAATAAAATAGAAGGCTTTATTTTCTGCAGTCCTGGTTAGTGCTTTTTACAGAAGAAGAAAAGAAGAAGAAGAAGAAGAAAGAAGAAGAAGAAGAAGAAGAAGAGAAGAAGAAGAGAAGAAGAAGAAAAGAGAAGAAGAAAGAAGAAGAAGAAGAAGAAAAACACCTGTCTGTATGGGACGTATCTATGGCCTTTCTAAAATTACACCAAGTCCATAGAATGAAGCATAGAATTGCTTTAAGGCAACAAATATATAGAATGCAAGGATAAATAGCTGTGCGGCAAACATCTAGATAGACTAGTGAGCAGCAAAGAAATTGATTTTTTTTAAATTTCTTGATCATATGTTATTATTCAACATCCAAAGAAATAAAGTAGAGATGGACAATGGTTTTTCTTCTCTAGGTGAGAAGGAGGAATTGGCTGCCTGCTCCAGAACTTTATGAGTTTATGAGTTTTATTGAACACTTATAGGCCGCCCTTTTCCCTGGGGACTCAGGGCGGCTTACAATAATGAGGGAGGGGAGTGCAAGACAAGACATAAAAGAAAATGTGAGTAAAAAAAATAATTAACATAAAAGCACAACATTCACTCAGCATTCGGGCGGGAGAGAGTAAAGTCCTATCCCCAGGCCTGACGGGATAGCCAGATCTTGAGGGCTGTGCGGAAGGCCTGGACGGTGGTGAGGGTGCGGATCTCCACGGGGAGATTGTTCCATAGCGTCGGAGCTGCAACTGAGAAGGCTCTCCTCCGCGTAGTCGCCAGTCGGCACTGACTGGCGGATGGAATTCGGAGGAGGCCTACCCTGTGCGATCTGATGGGACGCAGGGAGGTAATTGGCAGAAGGCGGTCTCTCAAATAGCCAGATCCACTACCATGGAGCGCTTTATGGATGGTAAGTAGGACCTTGAAGTGCACCCGGAGATCAACAGGTAGCCAGTGCAGCTCACGGAGGATCGGTGTTATGTGGGCAAACCGCGGTGCGCCCACAATCACTCGCGCGGCCGCATTCTGGACTAGCTGAAGTCGCCGGATGCTCTTCAAGGGCAGCCCCATGTAGAGCACATTGCAGTATTCCAGCCTAGAGATCACAAGGGCTCGAGTGACTGTTGTGAGGGCCTCCCGGTTCAGGTAGGGCCGCAACTGGCGCACCAGGCGAACCTGGGCAAATGCCCCCCTGGTCACAGCTGACAAGTGATGGTCAAAGCTCAGCTGTGGGTCCAGGAGGACTCCCAAGTTGCGGACCCTGTCTGAGGGGTATAAATTTTGCCCCCCCAGCCTGATTGATGGAACATTAGCCAAATTGTTGGGAGGAAAACACAACAGCCACTCGGTCTTTTCCGGGTTGAGTACCAGTTTGTTAGCTCTCATCCAGTCTTTAACAGCCTCAAGGCCCCGGTTCATCACGTCCACCGCTTCATTGAGTTGGCACGGGGCGGACAGATACAACTGTGTATCGTCCGCGTATTGATGGTATTTTATCCCGTGCCTCCGAATGATCTCGCCCAGCAGTTTCATGTATATGTTGAATAGTAGGGGGATAAGACCGAGCCCTGCGGCACCCCATAAGTTAGGGGCCTCGGGGACAATCTCTGCCCCCCCACCAACACCGACTGCGACCTGTCCGAGAGGTAGGAGGAGAACCACTGCAGAACAGTGCCGCCCACCCCCACCTCCCGCAGTCGTCGCAGAAGGATACCATGGTCGATGGTATCGAAAGCCGCTGAGAGGTCAAGGAGAACCCAGGATGGATGCATGGCCTCCATCTCTGGCTCTCCAGAGATCATCGGTCAATGCGACCAAAGCGGTTTCTGTGCTGTAACCGGGCCCTGAAGCCGGACTGGAAGGGGTCAGATAGTTAGCTTCCTCCAAGGTACGCTGAAGCTGGAAGGCCACCACCTTCTCAACAACCTTCCCACAAAGGGGAGGTTGGAGACTGGACGGTAGTTATTAAGAACTGCTGGATCCAAAGATGGTTTCTTCAGGAGGGGTCTCACCACCGCCGCCTTAAGCGCGGTGGGGAAGTACCCCTCCCGAGAGAGGGGTAACAACCGCCTGGATCCAGCCTCGTGTCACCTCACTGCTGTGGCAACCAGCCAGGAGGGACACGGGTCCAGTATACAGGTGGAGGCGCTCACACGTTAGCCATCATTCCAAACTTCCCGTATTTTTTGGAGTATAAGACGCTCCAGAGTATAAGACACACCTTAGTCTGCTTCTGCCTCCCAGCATCCATGGTATTCAGCTGACACATGGTAACAAGGTCAGCCAATGAATAAGCATGTCCGAAGACGTCTCTGTGGTCATGTGACCGGCATGACTAAACGCTGAAGGCGCACAGAACGCTGTTACCTTCCCACCAAAGGTGCTTCCCATTTTTCTACTTGCATTTTTACATGCTTTCAAACTGCTAGGTTGATAGGAGCTGGGACAAGTAACGGGAGTACACTCCTTTATGCAGCGCTAGGAATTCGAACTGCCGAACTGCCAATCTTTCTGATCGGCAAGCTTAGCGTCTTCGCTTCTGTGCCATCACGTCTCTATATCATTATCTTTCTATATCTATATCTTTCCTATACTGGCATTTAATTAAACCTGAATATAGTTTACAAGGTTGTTTTTTAGCTATACATTTCATTGTTCCTTCTCCCGCACGTATCCCATCAAATAGCACAATTTAGCAAACTGGTAAAGGGGCCTCCGAGGGCACCTTAAACTTTCAGGCAATATGCGTTTCCCAAGTTGGCTGCTAGCTGATATCAGCAATCAAATGCTTTCTCTGTATGTGAAACACTTTGCCTTCTGGAAAAAATTAAAAAAAGGGGTGGGAAAAAAAAATCACCTGGAAGGATCTTCATGCTCCATCATTTGCCAACTGGGAACACAATGCTGAGCTGAACTCCGAGTGCTGTTTTACATATGTCCTTGCTTCAGGTATAGAAGCAACAAAGTGATGTTGATACAGGAACAAAGAGCCTTGGAAGCCAGAAAAAGGTGCTTTGTGAAAAAGGAGATTTTAATGGTGTGCTGTTAATTCAAAACAATACTTCCAGTGTGCCGAATCAATCAAGGTCATATATAAAAATGGGTCTCTCACTCCAGATGTCGACTCCAAGAAAGTTTTATTGCGCCAGAAATGCTGATTCCCAAAAGATTATTACTTCTGCGTGGCCTTCTCAACATTTTGTTTGCATATGGCACGGACCCTGGAATTTTAGTTTCAAATCTAAATCAAACAAAGCAAAAGTGATGGAAGGTGATTAAGGTTATTAGGCTGTTTATTAAAGTGATTATGCTAGTATTCCTTTTGTCCTCCTTTATTCCCAGTCACAGGACCATAAAAAGAGAAATCTGTGTTGTTTGAAAAGGACAAACTTAAAAGTCAAGTTCCACTCACTCGTCATGAAATCTCCAGAACCATAAAGCCTACAAACTTGAAATTTGGCACCTATATACCTCTTGGCTTTTAGGTGCTCACTGAGAAAGGATTTTTTGAAATGACCATCAGATTATTAGTATTTCTTATACAGTAATTAACATGCTCTGATGCTAAGGAGTTCTACTCCCTCTCCCCACCTGAAAAGAACCCTGTTCCAACCACAGTTCCTTACATTAACACACTCTGATGATGAGGAGTTAGACATTCTACTCCATCCCTAACTGGAAAGAACTCTGTTCCAACTGTCAGTTGCATGTTCTGTTAAACTGGCACATGTTCCACTCCTTCATTCAGGAGCGGTCCAGGGTACCTTACAGTAATAAACATTGGTACCTCACCAAAATGTCTACACTTTCCACCTATGGAACTGCTTCTGGACTCAAGGTGGCAGGAGCAATATTCCCTTATGTGTTTCAATCCGCCAACAGATTATGAACTGAATTTCTCCTGCATAGCCCGATCACATAGTTTCATTGCGAAGCATGGGTATCCAGCTAGTACAGTATATTTGAACAGGACTTTCTGTCAATAAGTTTAAAATGGAATGTATGCTCAGGCAAGAAATGAGCAAAATTCGGAACAAATTCATTCAAAATTCAAAACAATACATTTGGAATCAGGGTTAAGAAAAGAGGGGAAATATACAGGAATATTCAATTACTTTCAATTACTTTATTATTTGTATCATTACCATTCTCCTAATACCAATAATTGCTGTTGATTTTTATCACCTTTTCTCCTTCTTGCAAGAGTTGGGTATGTCGACTCTAGTGTAAGGGCTGGGGACAACATAACCCATGGTGGCACAGTGGTTAGAAGGCAGTACTGCAGGCTACTTCTGCTGCCTGCTTGCAGTTAGGCAGTTTGATTCACACTGGCTCAAGGTTAACTCAGCCTTCCATCCATCCGAGGTCAGTAAAATGGAGACCAAAACGTTGGGGGCAAATAAGCTGACTTTGTAAAACACTTAGAGAGGACTGTAAAGTATTGTCAAGTGGTATATAAGTCTAAATATTATTGCTATGATAGTCATGTTCCAATATTTGAGGGGCTGCCACAAAGAGGAAGAGGGATTCAACCTATTTTTCAAAGCACTACAAGACAAGACAAGATAAGAACCAATCAAGGAGAGAAGGAACTTAGAACCAAGAAGAAACTTCCTAACAGTAAGAACAATCAATCAGTGGGAACAGCTTGCCTTTAGAAGTTGTGGTTACTCCATCACTGGAGGCTTTTTAAAGAAGAGACTGGACAGCCATTTATTCAGAATGATATAGGATCTTCTGCTTGAGTAGGAGGTTCATCTAAAAGAGCTCCATTCAACTATGTTATTCTGTTATCCGTTGGATCAACCTGAACATGACCTTCGCACCTTCCCATAAAGGCCATTAATTCTCCTTCTGCTTGATGCCTCATGGAACAAAGATATGAAATATGCCCTCTGACATATCTTTTGGCATATAATTTTGGAAATCTATCAATCCTTTCTTTCCTCACCTCCTCTGTTTAAACTCTTCCTCCCCCCCTTTTTTGTCCTAGGAGAAGGGGACGATTATACATTTAATATATTTAGACATCAAAATCCAATCTATCCATTCATACAAGAAATCGGCAAATTGCACAATTATTTGATAGGTGTTCTTTGTTTGGCCTTCCCACACATTGCCAATGAAATTCAGCACAGATCTCTTCCCCCCCCCTCAGGATTTCAGAAAGAATAGCCTGGGGGCAACGCAGCATCAGCATATGTTCTCTCCTCTTGGCTTCTGCTGCTAGATATTTTCTGGCACCATCACATGCTAGCTGACTATAGCAGATGTCAAAGCATAACCTTCAGTGTCCAATGTAAAGCAGAGTAGGAATTCACTTTTAGTTCATCAACTGTCCCTGAGTTACAGGAAGCCTTTCAATAAGGCCAAACAGCCTTTCAACATGACCCACTGAAGATTCTTAAATATTTCTCCAATTCTCATCATTCAGTTTTTTTGTGAGTTCATGCTCAGGAAGAAGGCATGGGTTTGTTAAGTTTATATCATGCCTTTTCCAAAGGAACCCATATTTCATTTTCTACTACAAGTACTTATTTTTTTGAGTATAAAACACATCCTTTTCCCCCAAAAGAGGGTGAAAACCTGGGTGCATCTTATTCACTGAATGCAGCATTTTTGGCCTACCAAAACTCTGCCCTCTTTGCAAAAATGGACTTGCAGAGGATTTGGGAGGCTTGATCATTCTCCCCCCCCCCCAGCCCCCAGGAGCACTCTACAACCATTTCAAAGCTCTGCATGCCTTTTTTTGTGCAAATATGAGGCATGCAGAGGGTTTGGGAAGCCTGCAGAGTGCAAAAACTTTTTTTTAAATTACTTCCTTGAAATCATGGTGCGTCTTATACTCCGGTGTGTCTTATAGTCCAAAAAATATGGTAAATCAGGGTCATGTCCCCCTCAGAGCCTGAATCTGCAGAGGAGAATGAGCCAGAGTTGGAGCCAGCAGAATTCTAGGGGGCTTCAAGGGAATGTGACGAGTAGGAGGTTGAGGCAGCCCAGGGCCCCTCAGGATTGCGACAGCTTGTTAGCAGGGAGGAACCAGGGCAAGATGGCCGAGACAGGGCAAGCAGTGGGCATGAAGAGTGACAGAGCTCAGGCAATGAGCAAGGACCTCCTCCTGATCCCCAAGCGTGGAGAGTGGAGAGAAGGTGGGAACAGCACAGGCTGATGTTATGACTCGGGAGGAGAGTGCCCCTGGCGACTGAGATTTAAGGAGATACTATGGGGAGGGGAATTTGTTGGGAACAAATCAGGGGTGGGTTTCAGGCAGTTCGTGGCGGTCCCTGTGAACCGGTTGGTCGGCGAACCCGGAAGTAAGTAACTTCCGGGAATGCCGAAGAGTCCATCCGCCTGCCCGCGTTTCTTACCCGGTTTTGACGGGTTCTGCGCTTCCATGCATGCGCAGGACGCATACAGCGCCTGCACGATCCTCCAGGAGCAGCTGGAGCATCGCACAGATGCTAGTATGCATGCGTGCACTGCACGCGTGCATGAGGATGCCGCCGGCCCGTTCCAACCGAACCAGTTGGAACGGGGCGAGAAACCCACCCCTGGAACAAATGCTGAATTGGTAGGGTTTGGTGGGGTGGTACTGACAGTTGGAGTTTGCAAGTCTGCTTGCTTCTTCCTTACCTGTGGATTCAATGCCTTCTTCCTGACTTAATAGACTCAGTATCTTGTTCCTGACTTGGTGGACTCATTGTTCCTTGTTTCATGGACTCGTTTTCCTGTTCCTTTGTTTTGCGTGTGCTTGCACTTTGTTCTGGGACTTGCCAAGAATGTTGGAGCATTTTTTGGGGGCGGGGGAATTGGAGCATTACAGGGGAGTTTGAACTCTCAGCTGGCTGTATGACCTTCGTGCCTTGTCCCAAGTCATCATCATCAGTAATCAGTCAAAATCTCTCAGGGTTGAGGGTAGATTTCACCTGGATGTCCTGGCTTCTAGCCAAGCACTTCCAATACAGTGTTATAAAGGTTTTAAGTTAATGACATCCTAGCAAAAGAAATATAACAAGGGCACAACTGAAGCTTCAGTTCAAAGGTGACTGTTGAATCCCTAAGTCAGGGATCAAACTGAAGACCCACGCTGTCAAATCAAACTCTGTGCATTTGTGAGAATTCCAGTGATTCTGAATTTTGTTTACGCTTTTCAGTTCAATCTGAACTATCAAATCTGATGAGATCAAAGGTGATCCCCCACATCCTTACCAGCAACCTTTTAGAAGCTGAAGAATTGAAAACTGTTGCTTCATATGGAGTTTCCATCCTGTCTCTCCACTGAGAACTCCTCTGTCTCTTTGAAGAAACAAAACTAAATAACAAACTCCAACTGTGTTACCACTAAGGCAGTGGAGTAACCGAAGGAGGTGAAAACAGGACCAGATTGTGTTCAATGGCTTTCACTTCCAGTACAAAACTCACAATAATCTCATAATGGCACAGCCAGGCTGTTCCATTCAACCCAAATTTTGTCACTTAGCAGTAAAGTATTGCCTTGTCTTAAGCACCCTTTCTTCTGTCTTAAAAGGATACACTTTGCATCACAATGTAATTACTTGCTTTCAGTTGTAGATAAGATTGTAAACAATGACTACACAATACTAAAAACTTGCTTTATGGACAGTAGCTGTTTTGGAGAGATATTTGCATGAAACACTTGTACATGTTCTTCACGGGTTGCAAATGAAAGGACATGGCCAATAAGTGATCACCAGACAATGCAGCTATTAAGAGACAAGACTACAAGGAAAAGCAATCTATGTTTTCCAAGATGGCAAAAATTTAATTAAGCATTTTAGACATAGTATAAAGAATGTTTTTCAAGTGGCATCCTCAAGTTAATGTCCAAAGCACTAGATACATAGAGAACCACATCAATTTCTCTCTTTCTCTCATCTATCTATCTATCTATCTATCTATCATCTATCTATCTATCTATCTATCTATCTATCTATCATATCTCCATCCATCTCCATTTCCATCCCCATCCCCATCCCCATCCCCATATCCATCCATCCATCCATCCATCCATCCATCCATCCATCCATCCATCTATCTATCTATCTATCTATCTATCATCTATCTATCTATCTATCACCTCTCCCTCCATCTCCATTTCCATCTCCATCCCCATCCCCATCCCCATATTCATCCATCCATCCATCCATCCATCCATCCATCCATCTATCTATCGATCTATTTATCTACCTATCATCTCTCACTCCATCTCCATCCCCATATCTATATCCATACCCATATCCGTCCGTCCGTCCGTCCATCCATCCGTCCATCCATCCATCCATCCATCCTTCCATCCATCTATCTATTGCATCATCTGTTATTATTGGAAAGTGAAAAGGAGCTACTTTTATGTTTTCTTCCTATGGTTAAATCTTTTTCAACCATCAAATCTTTTCACCAGTATGAAAATTTCTAATTGATCAGAGTAAAATAATTGTTATTTGGCTGTTATTACACTTTATTAATGTGAAATTCTATCAGCCTGTACCTGCAGATCAGTGATGAAATTCAAATATTTTTACTACGCTTCTGTGGCATGGCTTGGTGGGCATGGCAGGGGAGGAAACTGCAAAATCCCCATTCCCACCTCACTCTGGGGCCAGCCAGAGGTGGTATTTGCCGGTTCTCCAAACTACTCAAAATTTCTGCTACCGGTTCTCCAGAATCTGTCAGAACCTGCTGGATTTCACCATTGTTGCAGATCTTGCATTAGAATCAATTTCAAGTATCAGTTCATCAATGTGAAATAGAAAACCTGGTGGATTTATGAACCCCTAATATGTGTGCATGTATTTGCATTTACACAGTATATGGAATATTTAAGGAGTGTTTCTGATTTATATCCTGTGTCCTATACAGGTAGTCCTTGACTTACAATGATTTGATGGGGAAAAAATGAATTTTCAATCATAACATTTCATTCACCACTCAGTGAAACAAAACACTGTACCTTGGCCTTGTATGTTCCCTTAAATTAACTTCATCCACCAGAAAGTCTCCGATCAAGTTCAGATAACATGCTCAGTTAGAGGAGATGGGTAATTATATTAATTGTATAAATAAATAAAAACAGTTTGTGAACACACTTTCAGTTAAAATATAAATGCAGAAAATCAAAGGAGAGTTCATTGAACTGTAGCTACCTTTACCAATTCTGAGTTTTATTTACATTTTTTATTGCTTTTACATATTACCTTGATCCAGCGTTTTGTCTTCCCTCCTCTTCATATAAAGCTTGAAAACAATTATTCCATTTCTCTAAAGTACTTAACTCTTTAAAAAAAATAGTTGACTCTCTTTCGAGCTTATAGTTCAAGTACCTCTTTGAGGTATTCAACAAATGTTAAATGGTTTATTAGTCATATGCTCAAACATGGTTTATTTCTTAATGGAAGATTTTCAGTAATTGTGTACGTTCGCCAAGAGTTCAAGATTTTGTGGATATTATTCCATTTTCATTTATCCTAGCTACAACAATCTGTTAGTTGTCAACTTGAAAAAAAAACCCCAGTAGCCTCCTGTGACTGTACATGTTTCAACCGCATACCCAACCATTTCAATTAAATCTAGAAACCATTGCTATTGTATTAATAGTAATTCATACTCGAGTTACCATCTTTGAGTTGGGTTTTCTTCACAAAGGGAATCATTCTGTTAGGGGTATCTCTGTTGGGAGACAGAAAGTAGTGCAGCGGAATGTACAGCTAGAGAGAAAAAATGTTGCTAGTAGAACACACGAATAGAGTTTCAGACACTGCTAGTAAAAACAAATAGCTTTACTACTGATAATTGCTTCACAAGCAGTGATAGTAGATATTAGTCCAAACACAATTCAAAAAACAAACAATAGCTTACAGTCACAGTTCACATTCCATCATCAAGTCATCAAGCATAGGACAAGCGAGAGAGAGAGTGGGCTCTCTTAACTCCTTCTTATAGTAAAGTTAATTACACCTGATAAGTACATCCACTCATTTAAAGCAACAACGACCATTTGTTGTTGTATAAAGATATATTGCCTACCCAACACTAGGACTATACTCTCTACTTCTCTTTCAAAGTTCTTGTTTGAATATTTTGTCCTACAACCAAGATCTTTACCCCATGGAGGCTCTTCCCAAAAACAAATCATAAATGATAAATGTTTGGAGGTGATGCTTAAGGTGCCAAATACATTTCTGCCTATGACATAAAAGGGGAAATATATGGCAGTCATCATTGCTTCCATGGCTACGATTGTAATATGAATATCTTTATTCCCTATAACAGTGTTGGCAAACCTTTTCAGCACCGAGTGCCGAAACAGGAGTGCTCGTGCCAGAAACTGGAAGAGCATCCGCCCCCATGCGCATGCTGGGAAGATGATCTCCCAGGTTTCCGGCCCACCACATCACCATCTAGTCTTCTGGTTTCTAGCATGCCTGTTCATGGGAAGCTAGCTAGTGTGCATGCTCACTCCAAAATTGGAAGGATCTTCCCAGTGAGTGCATGCCCACTGGGCAGCTGCTCTTCTGGTTTACAATGTTCCCATATGCGTGAAGACCATGGCTGGTGCACCAGAACCCAAAACAGCAATGAGATATGGCTCGCGTGCCCAGAGAGATGGCTCTGCATGCTACTTCCGGCACACCTACCACAGGTTCGTCATTACGGCTCTTATAACAAAAGCACGACAAAAGAAAATGTTTCAGCATCCTCAATCTTGCTTCTTATATGGACAGATGTGTTCAACAAACTGGGTTTTCTTGTATTTTCTCTTAAGGTTCTGAGTAAATCCAATATGTGTAAAAGCTGTCCACTAGTGAGTCCATCAATAATCATTTGGGTGATTATTGACCTTTGAAAGGCTCAATGGATCAGTCCTTGCTGATAAAAATAATTTCACTGTTTTCTTTATCAAAATTTGGGTTCCTCTAGCAGCAGGTTCATGGGAATTAGGGGAAGCTCTCTTTTTTCTTAAGATTCTCTCCATCTGTTAATATCTGGAGAATATAGCTGCATGTCTTCCAAACTGCATGTCAGGCCAAACTTCAACTTTATTTTCTTTTTTTCTTTCTTTTTTTTTTTTTTTTTTTTTTGCAATTTGAAAACCAATTGGTGGCTGCCAAAGTATTACTTATAACTTCAAAGCAGGAATTTACTGCATATATCCGAGTTTAGCTAGAAGAACATTTGAGGTAGGTATTGTATAGTTTGGAGAAATAGAACTAAGGATGGTAAACAGAAAGTCTTAAAGAAAGGAAAACCTTTCCTAAATTATTTATAAATGGGAGGATTGATTTAACTTCAGGTTATCCCCTAAAATATAGACTTTCTTCTTTCTTTCCTTCTTTCCTTCTTTCCTTCTTTCCTTCTTTCCTTCTTTTTCCTTCTTCTTTCTTTCCTTCCTTCTTCTTTCTTTCTTTTTCTCCTCCTTTTTCTTCTCTTTCCCCTCTTCCTTTTTCTTCCTTCTTTCTCTTTTTTCTTTCTCCCCCCCCCTTCCTCTTTCTTCTTTCTCTTTCCCTCTTTCTTCTTTCTCTTTCCCTCTCTTCTTTCTTTCTTTTCTTTCGCTTTCTCCTCTTCTCTTTCTTTCTTTCTCTTTCTTTTTTTTTTTTTTTTTTCTTTCTTCTCTCTTCCTTCCTTCTCCTTCCTTCCTTCCTTCCTTCCACAATGATATGAATAAAGTAAACAGTAATGAAATAATGTCCCAAATAAGGCACTGCCTTGACATGATTGTAGGGCTTGCTTCAAAGAAGATAATAACTATATCAAAGATTCGACCATGCTGGACAGGCCACTCAGAGGAGCCAGATTGATGGAAACCCATATGGGATGTATAAGGATGTTTGATGTTAGTTCCTGAACAGCTAGTGACAAAGTTCTCCAGTCAAAGCTGAAGAAGCTTCTTGGATGAGAAGTGAAATGTCTTCAAGAAAAACCAGCCTCTTGAATGACTGCGAATCTCCATGGACATCCAGTGACAAAAGTGTTACAGTAGTCAGAACTGTTGGCTGAGAAATTAGGGCCACAGAACTAGGACTACTACTGCAAGAAAAGATGGTTACCCATTGCAAATATAAGAAGACTGAAAACAAAGCTTGGAAGAGCTTATATCTTGCAATGATACCATCAACAGAATCAAACAACATCTGCTTCTCCCAGGCCCTTAGAAAGCGGCATGGTGGTTAGATTGCAGTACTGCAGGCTACTTCTGCTGACTATGGCTGACTGCAATTTGGCAGTTTGTGCCAATTTGGCAATTTGGCAGTTTGCATCAGGATCAAGGTTGACTTCCATCCTTCCGAGGTGGTCAAATGAGGACCCAAATTGTTGGGGCAATATGCTGATTCTGTAAAGCACTTAGAGAGGGCTGCAAAGCACTGTAAAGCAGTATATAAGTCTAAGTGCTATTGCTATAGCTAAGAACTCAGTAGCTGCATAAAAGCCACTGTGAGACCAACCACAACCACAATGACAATACGGCAACAGTATATATTCACAGATTTGTTGGGAGTGAGATACTCAAGAAATGCAACTTTTGGAAGTATAATGTAAGAGACACTTAATTAGTAGACTTCCATGCCATATTGTCTTACATAAAATCTCCGAGAGTATAGTAACACACATTAAAAAAAAAGAAAGAGGCGGGTTTAATGATCAGATTCAGATTTAATTATCTTATCACCTGAGAAGGATATTCAAAATTTATTCCGCTGTCTGTCTTTAGGGAAAAATGGATACCATAATTTTCATAAGCTGAAAAGGATTTCTCATCCAGTTTCCGCCTCAAAATTACATTCTGTAAATAATGAACTGCAAATTCAGTATGCTGTCGCCTTGGGAAAAATGCGCTTTTAAAAGAGTGTAATTTTAAAAATAAATAAAGTGAAATACATTACATTTTTTTATTCTTGCAGAATTTTTTTTTAAAAAAATATTTGGTACCTTCCTTGGATAGTCAGCAATATCTATGCTACCCATATAATTTATAGGTCACATATTGATACACATTTGAAACATTATTCCTGATGCTTCATTTAATATTTGATATCTAAATAGGTTACAATGTTTAGATTTGGGATGAGAGAAGAGATTTCATATCTGAAATCTTCCAAGATTACCAAGAAATGAGGTCACATTTCACCCATTCAATAATGTATTTCATGTTTTGAATATACAAGTAGTCCTCAAAGTATGGCCAAAATTAAGCTCAAAATTTATGTGGCTAAGTGAAAAAAATTGTTAAGTGAATTTTGTCCCATTTTAACTTTTCTCCCCTCATTTGCTAAGTGAATCACCACAGTTTTATAATAGTAACACTATTAAGTGAAGCTGGTTTCCCATAGACTTTCCTTGTCAGAAGATCACAAAAATAGATCACATGACCCTGGGACACTGCAACAGTCATAAGTACATGCCAGTTGCCAAGCATCTGAATGTAAATATCAGGCCTGCAATTATATTCCTTTTAGAATTTTGGCCTGCCACACGTTCTCTTATTTTAATATGCTGTTAGCATAGTTGATGGGAGGGGGAATAGACAGAAGTAGGATTGTGGAATGTATTGTTATCATTCTTTCTAGAAGACCAAAGTCATCTTTTGTCTCTGCACTTTTATGCCTGACCGGAAGCAGCTGGGTGGAGACGCCAGCATGGAAGAAGAAGATTGGACCATGTGATGGATTTGTGGGTGTGGGGACAAGATCATGAACTTTTAACTGGGTGGGATTCTGATGTAATTTCCAGAATGGGATTAACACAGATGTGCTAAAATGTCTGCTTTATAAATTGGAATTTTAAGGATCATTTTGCCTTGGACTCTGATTTAATTCTATATGATACTTGGAACGCTGACAGTAAATCCATGACCATGGGAATAATGCAATGGTCGTAAGTGTGAAAAATGGTCGTAAGTGACTTTTTTCAGTGCCATTGTAATTTTGAACGGACAGTAAATGAACTCTTGTGGGTTGAGGACTATACGTATGCGGATGTGAAATTTTGGTGACTTAAAAAATAAATGTGAATTTTCATTGAAACCATTTTATTCTGACTTTAAAATATCAAAATATTAATAATCTGACAAGGAAGATCAGTGCTACTATATTTTTGGCATTATGTAAAAGAAGTACAGCATATCATTAGTATGTATGCCTTCCAGTTTTTTTCCCCTTGTAATTAAATGCAGTTAAAAAGCACATAGTCTGAAAATTTCAGAGGGAGAACAAAGTACTAATGTTACAGCTAGATAATTCATGCTAACACTCTCAAATTGAAATGGAGACACATAAGCAGGCAGAATTCATACCATTATTAGTACAAGTGTGACTCTTTTCTCTTGCATTCTCCAGCCTGAAGCCTTGAGTTACGGGTTTTTAAGTTGCATTACAACAGCAATTTAAACTGTGGTTAATCTAAACTACGGATTAATGAATTTTTAGATATTTTTTTTAGTATTTTATTAATATTTAATATTTATAGGCCACCCTTTTCCCCGCGGGACTCAGGGCGGCTTACATAAAATAGGGAGGGGGAATATAAACAATAAACATAAAACAATACATAAGAGTAAAATAGTACACAACATTCATTCTTCATTCGGGTGGGGACAGATTGTAATCTTATCCCCAGGCCTGACGGGATAGCCAGGTCTTGAGGGTTGTGCGGAAGGTCTGGACGGTGGTGAGGGTACGAATCTCCACGGGGAGATCGTTCCAAAGGGTCGGAGCTGCTACTGAAAAGGCCCTCCTCCGTGTAGTTGCCAGTCGGCACTGACTGGCGGATGGTATTCGGAGGAGGCCCAATCTATGTGATCTTATCGGTCGCAGGGAGGTAATTGGCAAAAGGCGGTCTCTCAAGTACGCAGATCCACTACATGGAGGGCTTTATAGGTGGTGAGTAGCACTTTGAAGCGCACCCGGAGATCAACAGGTAGCCAGCGCAGCTCGCGGAGGATAGGTTATGTGGGCGAACCGAGGTGCACCCACAATCACTCGCGCGGCCGCATTCTGGACTAGCTGAAGTCGCTGGATGCTCTTCAAGGGCAGCCCCATGTAGAGCACATTGCAGTATTCCAGCCTAGAGGTCACAAGGGCCCAAGTGACTGTTGTGAGAGCCTCCCAGTTCAGGTAGGGGCGCAACTGGTGCACCAGGAGAACCTGGGCAAATGCCCCCCTTTTAATACGGACGGTCAAATGTCTATGGAGATTCTCAGTCATCCAGGTCATGGTTGTCCCAAAGGTGTTTTCTTTTTTCAAGAGGCAACGGAAGTTTCTTTGTTTTTCCTTGACGGTCTTTTACTTCTCATTGAAGAAGCTTCTTCAGTTCTGAACTGAAAAGGCTTCTTCAATGAGAAGCAAAACATCTTCTTGGATGAGAAGTGAAATGTCTTCAAGGAAAAAGAGAGTGAGTCAAGTTGCCTTTTGAAAAAGTACCTTTGAGGCTGTGGGTGAAAGTTGGGTTGTTTAAAAAAAATTGTATTTAAGGTTAACCATGATTTATTAAGAGGGGTGGCTCTAAAGTTAAAATAGAAGTCAGGTTAAAATAGAAGTCGGATATTTGAAAGAAATTATTTTGGTGAAAATGGAAATCGGATGAGACTGAAGTATACTTTAACTCATATATCTAAACTCAAATTTACTGCTAAATTATGTTCAGCATTTCATGTCTGCTTGCCACAGTATATAACACAACAACAGTTATTAGTCTATGTGTAGCCTCACTGAAGACACAATTATTAAAGACATATCATGTTCCTGCCATTTTTGGTTTAAAACCTATATATTTCAGGATTGTCCCAGGCACAAAAGTTATTGCTTTATGATAGACATGGAACTAATGAATCAACTGGTAATTTATGAATCATAAATAAATACTAAAATAACACAACTGGACTATGGATATATTATTTTTTGCCATCTAATCATCAGATTTATTTTTGTTAAGACCACTCTTAATGTAAAATATGCACTCTTTCCAGAATCTCAATATAATTTTTTATTTGTGGCGAGCAAAATTGGATGCGGTATTGCAACTGTGGTCTTATTAAGGCTTTATAAAGCGCTGTTTTGATTCTATCCCTCTGTAATGCAGCCTTGGATTGTATTGGCTTTTCTGGCTGTTGCCACACACTGCTAGCTCATATTTAGGTGATTGTCCACTAGAACTCCAAGATCACTGTTACAGTTATTGCTGTTGAGCCAAGTTTCACCGAATCCGTATCTGTACATTTGGATTTTTATTGCCTTATTTTATCGCCATCAAATTTCATTTTGCTAAATAGGGCTCCAGTATTTGAATCTGTCAAGATCTACTCTGGATGTTGAGCCTATGTTCTAGGGCAGTGGTCCCCAACCTTTTTATCGCCGCGGACCAGTCAGCCTTTGATAATTTTACCGTGGCCCGCTGAGCGCGCGCAGGGGTGGGGGGGCGTTGTTCACGCCGACACATTGATTGTTTATATATCAGATTGTTTTGATTAACAACTTTTATTTTATTGTATTTAAACATGCCTTACAAAATAAAATACAATACATAAATATAAAGTGCTTTAATATGTCCCCCCACCCGGACAGACTTATGTTCCTCAAAGACCATCCTGAACCCTCAACCCAGACCAACCTTTCTGCCCGCCCTCCCCCTCCCACACACATTCGCGGGCAAAGAACAGAGCGCGCGCGCGCGAATGCCGTGGAGAGAGAGAAAATAAATATATATATAAATATAACTGTTTGGGAGTAAAAGCGGGGCGCACCCAGCCGGGGGGGGGGGAGGAGGAGGAAGGAGGTGGGAAGGAAGCTGGCAAGCGAAGAACAGAATAATAGCAAGGATTAAAACGACCTGCCAGAAAAAGGAGAGGGGGGAAAAAAAAAACACCAGATCTGACGGCTAGTGCAGCCTCCAACGGAGGGGCTGCAGAAACACACACCGCCAGTCCTGTCCTTCCTTTCCAACCAGTCTCTCTCCGCGCGCGCATACACACAAACACACACCCAGTCCTGTCCTTCCTTTCCAACCAGTCTCTCTCCGCGCGCGCATACACACACACACACACCCCACACAAACACACACCCGCCGGCAGATATGCACGTACACACACTTTTTTTTTTGCAATTGGCAGAACTATGATTTTCTTTCTTTAAAAAAAAATAATTAAATGGAGGTGGGGGGTGTGTGGAGAGAAAGGAGAGAAGCGGACACATAAAACCGAGCTGCACTCGCGAACCACAGCATGCATCTGGGTGACAGGGAGAAAGCAGGAAAAGCTGAGAGAGCTTTAGGAGCTTTAGCGGAACAAACGGTGGTGGGAGGAGGAGGAAGAGGGTGGCGATGATGATGGGGGAGGTTTGAAAAAGCAGATCCAAGTGCAAAAGTTACTGAGTCATTTCAGCGGCGGCCGGAACAGTTTTCTTGACTCCCTCCCTCTCTCCCTCTCTCTCTCCTCTCTCACTCTCTCACTCTCTCTTCCCTGGCGATGGATCGGTGCAGGGGGGAGAGAGAAGGGAGGAGACGGCGAGGGAGGGAGGGAGAGAGAGCCGAGGGTGGGACCAAGGGGGGGGGAGAGAAATGCATTTAAGAGGAGCGGATTTAAAGAGCGATCATGGCCCCTGTGCTGCGCGGCCCGGTGCCAGGTACTCCACGGCCCGGCACCGGTCCGCGGACCGGGGGTTGGGGACCACTGTTCTAGGGTATTGGCTATTCCTGCCAACTTAATGTCACCTTCAAATATGACAAGTTCCCTTTCTATTCCCTCATCTTGGTTTTTATGAAGATTTGAAGAGTACTGGGCCTAAAACAGAACCTTGAGGTACTCCACTACTTACCTCCACCATGCAGATGTAGTTCCATGAAGGGCTGCACATTGATGGGGTTTGTCAGCCCCTCTCTCTCTCTCTCTCTTTCTGTCTCTGTCTCTGTCTCCCTGTCTGTCTGTCTCTCAGTCTCTGTCTCTTTCTCCAGCTGAACAAATGCAGTTCAAACAGAATGTGGAAAATGCACATAACCAGATGCATATTGGTATTACTTCTTGAAACAATCTATCATAAATAGTAAAAGTTAATCAGATGCGGTTCGATTCACAAGATTATCAAACAAGTACATTGCCATTTTCTGTCCTGGTCTCTCATCCTTATTACTATTCCTGGTATTTGCAATGCAATCCTATAAATATTTCACCCATATATACTATAGGATTAGAATTATTTTCCACTGCTTGGTTCTGACACGATAAAACTTTGTGAGATAATTTCAGCCTATCAGTTTCACATGGTGAATGTTTTCAAAGCATTGCAAAATGATGTGTCAGCAGTGTGATGAGGCTGAAAAAAAATGCAAATGCAGACGGGTTGCATCAACCAAACCATTTTTAAAGCATGGAAAACAGCATTTCCAGTTTATTCTGTGATGGGTCTAATTGTGGGCACCGTACCTTAAGAAGAAACTAACAATGATCCCAGGAATAGAAAAAAATTCTAAGAGAGAGAGAGAAAAAAGAGGAGAAGAAGGAATTGGAATATTTAGTGAAATATAAAAAGTAAAACAAATATATTGTTGTTCTGTGATGAACAGTTGCAGGAACTGGGAATGTCTAGTTTAACAATGAGAAGGGCAAAGGTGACATGATAGTAGCCTCCCAATATTTGAGGGGCTGTTACAGAGAAGAAGGGGTTGATTTATTCTTTAAAGAATTGAGGGCAGAACAAGAAGTAATGGGTAAAGATCATTAAAGAGATGCAACCTAGAACTAAGGAGAATTTTCTGACAGTGAGAACAATTAAACAGTGCAACAGCTTGCCTTCAGAAGTTGTGGCTGCTCCATCACTGGAGGTTTTCAAGAAGATGTTGGATAGCCATTTGTCTGGAATGGTATAGAGTCTTCTGCCGGAACATGTGAGGTTGGGCTGGAATAGGGTTGTCAAACTCGTGGCCCACAGCCTGGATGTGTCACAAACTGGCCACACCCATGCCCTGTTTAGGAAAGGGGAGGGAAGTCTGTTCTTACCTAGGTGTCCCATCTCAATAAACCTCTTTTATTTAGGTTAAAGGGAATTCCTCTCCAGCAAAATCCCAGCCAACAGTCTTTCATGAGATTTCACAACTACAGACCTTTATCAGGCTTGGAGAGTTGCCAGGCCGATATCGTCCAAATGCCACACTGTAGCAGCAATTACTTGGCAAGAAGTCAGGAATAGATCTTCACCCTAATGAATTGAACTAATTGTCTCCTGCAAACTCCCCTCTCCTTTCGCTTCTCTTTTATTCCTTATGGGAGGACCTAGTCACCGTCCACCTGTGCCTTTACTCCATAGTCGGCCCTTGTTCCTTAGCTGTTCTCTTTTCCTGGCAGTTTTGTGCATGCACACATTGGGAACAGGCTCCAGCTGTTCTTCTGCCCCACTGATATCCAATTCAGAAGGCCGCTGATAACTGTCAGATAGCCCTGGGCCCATCTCTGCCTCTGATTCAGAGCCCTCATCAGAGCTTTCCCCAGACTCCAGGACTGGCCCAGTTTCCTCCCCAACCTACTCACTGTCTGGATCTGCCACGAGCTCCACTGGTTGCTGGCGGGCCACAACAAAATCATGATACGTCATTTGATGCTGCCATGACGATGCAAGTTTGACACCCCTGGGCTAGAAGAAGATCTCCAAGTTCCCTCCCAATTCTGTTATTCTATATTCTCTGGTGATTACAGCAACAACAGGAAAATGAAACCCTCTTCTCTTCCCCCCTAATGTACAGAACAGAATAATGGATCTCAGAAAGATGAATGTTTAAAAAACTCTCTTTCTAGCAGTAAGAGCCATTGCTAGCGAATCTATCAGTAAGAGCCATTGACAGCAGACACAATTACTGAAGGAGATGGTGAGAGCCACTTCACTGCCTAGGCAGAAATTGGACAACCATTATCAGGAATACGTTAATTGGGCTTCCTGAATTTGATCAGGACTTTGGAGACTCTCTTTGGAGTCTCCTACATGGCCATGTCCAAGTCTAAGAAGAAAACTGTTAGCTAACTTTTGCAAAGATATCCTCATAGGGAGTTTGAGCCAGTGGTGGGATTCAAACATTTTACTACCGGTTCTGTGGGTGTGGCATGGCTTGCTGGGCATGGCTTGCTGGGCGTGGCAGGGGAAATATACTGTGAAATCCCCATTCCCTCCCTCTCCAGGGGAAGGTTACTGCCAAATCACAATTTTCACCCCACTCCAGGGGAAGGATACTGCAAATCCCCATTCCCTCCCCTCCAGGGTAGGATACTGTAAAATCCCCATTCCCTCCCCACTCCAGGCGAAGGTTACTGCCAAATCACCATTTCCTTCCCACTCCAGGGCAAGGATACTGTAAAAATCCCCATTCCTTCTCCCCTCCAGGGTAGGATACTGTAAAATCCCCATTCCTCCCCATTCCAGGACACTGTAAAATGTCCATTCCCTCCCAAATCCAGGGGAAGGATACTGTAAAATCCCCATTCCCTCTCCACTCCAGGGGAAGGATACTGTAAAATCCCCATTTCCTCCAGATCAGCTGGGACTCGGGAGGCAGAAAATAGATGTGGGTGGGGCCAGTTGGAGGTGGTATTTACCAGTTTCTGAACTACTCAAAATGTCCGCTACCTGTTCTTCAGAACTGGTCAGAACTGCTGAATCCCACCTCTGAATCCAGCCCTATGATAACTCTTCCTAGGAACAAATTATCAGTTTTATTTACATTCCTTGAGCATTTAGCATAGAATTCTCACTCTGCTTGGATCGCCACTCTGGTAGTTTTCTTTCACAGCTTCACAATCATTCTGCTAAGTTCTAGACTGCTTGGATGACTAATTGGCAGCTCTAGAACCAAGTGCTGTTCTTGACACCTCTTGTGTTTTTCCCTCGTAATTTATCATTTTATTTTATTGCATAAAATACAAAGAAGAAAAGCAAATAGGAAATTAAGGGAGGAAAAGAGAGCCGGGGAAAAAGGGGGTATGAGATACAAGGGGAAAGAGAAAAAGAAAGAAAAGGGGCATTGCCTTCCAACTCTTTTTAGCACAATACCAGATAAACACACCACAATCTCAACATTCTGCTTTATACATTAATACGTAACCAGCCATTCCTATAACATCAAATCTTTCTAATAAACAAAACCAATGTCAGAGTTTTATTTTTTTTCTTCACAAGCACAAATTCCAGAAGTGATATCCAAATAAGAGCATATTTTCGTCTTTGAATAAATTAATCAATTTTACCATTCCTCCTTTATCTTCCTTGCTATGGAAATAATGTGTTGCACCTAGTAATCTTTGTGAACTGTAACCATTTTTATTTACAAAATTTATTGTATTCTTTCAAATTCTTTGACTTTCCTTTTTTTTTTTAGCATCTTGTAGGGTTTTTTGTTTTTTTTTAATCATTCCTTTCCCCATTCCCAAGGGTAGATTTTACTGGTATTTGATACGAGGAGAAAGATAAATGTATCGCTATGTAAATCAAATTAAATACAGCAGGTGCATTTCAGAAGATAAAAGTCCTTATAAAGTAAAGGTTCCCCTTGCACCAGTGGTGGATTCAGCCAGTTTGCACCTATTCGGGAGAACCGGTTGGTAACTTTCTAAGTAGTTCAGAGAACTGATTGTTGGAAGAAATCTCCTTTTGTTTTTTCCCCACTTTACAAGCCTAATCCTGTAAGGAAGGCAGGAAGGAAACATTCTAGTGTTATTTCTAGCCTAATCTTTATTGACCTGCTTACAGAAACTGCCTCTCCGTTTAACCCTTATTACATTGTAACAGTTAGGGCCAAGCATCCAGCGACATGAGTGACCTTGAGTTGGCCAAGCCTACCCAGTCACATGACCACCGAGCCCCACCTACCCAGCTAGTCATTAGGGCAGAGAACCGGTTGTTAAATTATTTGAATCCCACCACTGCCTTGCACATCTGTGCTAGTCGTTCCCAACTTTAGGAGGCAGTGCTCATCTCTGTTTGAAAGCCAAAGAGCCAGCGCTGTCCAAATATGTCTCCATGGTCATATGACTGGCATGACTAAACGCCGAAGGCACATAGAATACTGTTATCTTCTCTCAAGATGGTCCCTATTTTTCTACTTGCAATTTTTTACATGCTTTTGAACTGCTAGATTGGCAGAAGTCAAAACCCCTATAAATCCACACAAAACCTAGGCCTATCATAGTGAGTAGAAATAGAATATAAGGATTCTATAAATAATCCAGTTTCTCTATGTATGGGAAGTATGTCGTATGGAGTGGTGCGGTGGCCTAGTGGTGGAGATCTCGCCTCACAATCGGGAGGCTGTGAGTACAGTCCTAGATAGAGGCAGGTATTTCTCTCTCTGGGCACAATGAGAATATAGCTGCTGAACAAAATTCTGCATTGGTGACAGGAAGGGCATCTGGCCAATAAAAACTCTGCTAGTTCCATTCAGTTGCCCAGACTCCACCCAAGGGATTATGGAGTCGTTAAACAATGATAATAATGATAATAATGATGGAAAGTATGCCATATCTTCAGCCTCTTTCAAAATATTAAATCATAAATCAACAAGGCCTTAACTTTTAACAGTATTTAATAACATTTAAATTTCAAAATAGTACTCCTAAAGCAAAACAAGCTTATTTAAATTAACACTGACAGCACAAATAATCAAGGGATAAAAAAGCATAGTAAAAGGACATAGTATATGGGCAAAAGAATGTATGATAATCCTTCTGTTTATCAGTGTTTCTTTACTTCTCCCAAAATTTTATAGCTTCAGTTTCTTATTTTTTTTCTTCTGGGTCAAAACTCATTTTCACACCATTCAAAAGAGACAATGAAATAAATTAAAGGCGGAAACAAACAAACAAGACCAGAAAACTCCTCTAAGCAACAAACACTTAGATAAACAGGGATTAACCCCAGACAAACAATCAAGCAGAAATAATATCCTGATCAAGGAAATATTAAGGAGAAAGTCCCCAGCTCTTCCAATGCTGGCAGGCAAGGAATAGGGAACAAATCCCACACTCATTCCAGCTTTGGTCACCACAATATAAAAAAAGATGTTGAGACTCTAGAAAGAAGGGCAAAAAAAAAATGATTAGGGAACTGGAGGCTAAAACATATATAAATGGTTACTGGAATTGTGTATGTCTAGTTTGATGAAAAGAAGGACTAGGGGAGACATGATAGCAGGGTTCCAATATCTCAGGGGTTGCCACAAAGAAGAGGGAGTCAAGCTATTCTCCAAAGCACCCGAGGGTAGGACAAGAAGCAATGGGTGGAAACTAATCAAGGAGAGAAGCAACTTAGAACTAAGAAGACATTTCCTGACAGTTAGAACAATTAATCAGTGGAACAACTGCATTTTTTTCAATCCAGGGACATATCTGGGAAGCTCATTAGAGACATGAGAAATTATATGTGTAAAATAGGCTAGTCTATTTTGACTTGTGTTCCTAATGTGTTTTGTTGTGCTGTTTTGATAGGTTGGACTGTTTTTCCCCTTGGTGTAAAGACGGATGAAAAAATGAGTTTAGTAGTTCTGCTTTCTTCCTGTTGCTTGTCATTTTCTTGCCACTTTCTCCCACCAATGGACCAATTCTTTCCTTGACTTTTTCTTACATATGTTTCTATTATGTATAATAATATACTGTTCATATAGTGTCCAATTATCTGAAAGCATTATTGCCAAAGGGTTTTGGCTCAGGTGCTTTGGATTCTCTAAGGCACCTGAGGGGAGAACAAGAAGCAATGAGTGGAAACTAATCAAGGAGAGAAGCAACTTAGAACTGAGGAGAAGTTTCCTGACAGTTAGAATAATTAATTAGTGGAACAATTTGCCTCCGGAAGTTGTGAATGCCCCAACACTGGAAGTCTTTAAGAAGAAGTTGGATAACCATCTGTCTGAAGTGTTTCTTGCCTAGGGAGGGGGTTGGACTAGAAGACCTCTAAGATCCCTTTTCAACTTTGCTATTCTAAAGGGTTTTAGTTAGTTTAGTTTAGATGTTAGTTAATGAAATAACTGCAGGCCAACAACCAAGTCCAGAGAGCACCAAGGACACCGGCGATTGTATAGACTGATGCCTAAAACAGTCCTCACTTTATCCTTTGCTTTGCATCGTTACTGACCAGCTGATAATTTAATTTCATCAGTTCATTACACCACCTCTCTTTTCGGATACATTTTGCCTCTTCACCAAGAATTTTCAAACCGGTATATGACTTCCCAGGACTAATTTGTCTATTGACCGGGCAGATAAATTGCTTGCCCTCCTGCATTCTTTTCTACCAAATTAACTAGCGACTGCGCCTCTAGTTATCTAATAAGGTGTTTGATTGATCTTGTGGAAATAATTAAACTGGCTTCCTCTGATATGATCTCTGGCCACGTCAGGAGTTTCTTCTTTCATTACGGTGACTTGGAGGAGAATTAAATGTGCGGAGAGTAGCAAAAGGTTAGGTGTTTGCGAGAGCCGTCTCTGACTCTGTTTAGAAAGGAGCCAGTCAGCTTTCATAGTAATAAGTCTGTAAATGAGGCCAATTACGGTTGGTTCAAACAGGCTTGTTTCAATATTATGCCGTCCATCCAGCAGGCATTATAAGAATCAACATCAGTTTTCAGTAGACTGGGGGAATAAGATGTCAGCTTTCGGTTAAGGAATTGCATGAAGCTAAGCTTCGGTGGGACAGGCATTTAAATGTGCACAAAGTCTTAATTGGAACTGCTGTTGGCTTCTAATGGAGTTGTTCTTCTGTTAAGACAATTCAGGGGGGAAAAATGATGCCAAGTATCAAATGGAAAATTGACTTATCCACTAAGTGTCCTTTTGTGGCGATTGGCAGAATCTGTCTATTTGTCTTGAGGCATCCCATGTTCCGAAAGAAATCGGCAGCAAACAAAAGTGTTTGTTGAAATGCGACTATTCTGTCTACATCCGAAACTATGAGTAAATGGAGTGGTGCGGTGGCCTAGAGGTGGCGGTCTCCCTTCACAATCAGGAGGCTGGGAGTTCGATCCTAGGTAGAGGCAGATATTTCTCTCTCTGGGCACAA